>NC_080042.1:81557396-81858021 GCF_012489685.1 Lotus japonicus | reverse complement strand
CCATCTTTTCAGCAGCATTGTCTCCGCCAAATGTTAAACAGTGTGGCTGGTGAGTTGATTTTATTCTATATGATTAAGAATTTTCTTATAGAATGGTAAACTATTGTTTCTATCATCATTGTTTCTTTTATAAACCCCTCTCTCTATGTTAATAGAAAGTATAGGTGACTATAGGTTGCCCCATTTTGGATCTCTCTCTTTTGTGGGGTGTCCTGATGTGCAATCACTTTCAAAAGGCTTGTTTTTTTTCCCTCCTTCTCTGCAGGTTTACGTGAATGGTTTGCCCAAGCGGATGAAAGGAGTGCTCCTCCTCGAATTCCCGTAATGGTTAATATGTCCTCAACAGCTGTCTCTTCAAAGGGTCAGAAGCCAAATGATTTATCTATGCATCCTACTTCCCTCGATCAAATAAATTTTGCAAGTAGAAATTCTGCTTTGATGGATGAATATTCTGATGAAGATGAAGATTTTCAAATAGCAGAACCTGAGCAAGAGGTTGTATTTGCATTACCACATATATACTTGTGGCCTTTACTTCATCAATTTTGAGTGCTAATATTTTAATACTTCATGCAGGCATTCCAAAGTGATCTTGATAATGATGTGAGAAGAATAGGTAGCGACCTGCTATACTTATTTTGTATCTAATAATATTATAATGATCAACATTTTTCATGAAGCACCTGCGCGCAGAGATGCATGCAGCCATGCTAATAACAGAGCCTTGATTGAATCTAATATTTATGTCTTTCTAAACTGAAGCCTTGGAGGAAGAACCAGCAACTGTGATTGACTTATCTTCCTTCTCGGGTAATTTACGCCGAGATGATCGTGATAATGCTCGGGACTGCTGGAAAATTTCTGATGGAAATAACTTCAGAGTCAGAAGCAAGCATTTTTGCCATGACAAATCAAAGGTCCTCTCTTTGTATTCTAATCTTTCCGAATCAAAATTTATCATTATTTGGGGGTGCTCTTATTCATTTATGGTGAACGATGAAGGTTCCTGCGGGCAAGCATTTGCTGGATCTTGTTGCTGTTGATTGGTTTAAGGACTCAAAAAGAATGGACCATGTGGCTAGGCGTAATGGTTGTGCAGCACAAGTAAGAATTCAAACCTTGTCTGTATTATGTTACTTGATGAAGATTTGGTAGGTGCGGAACTAGGTAATTTGTTACAGTAAAATCGGATAAACCCAATTACAGAGACCAGAATCACATATCCATCGCTCACAAAACAAGAAAAAAGATTGAACATGTTTGGAAATATCCCTGCCTGAAGGCCCCAAAACTAAATGACTGAATGCCCTCTCCCCTTCCTTTCTTTCCTTTTATTTTTGGTTCTAATCTTTTCCACATGTTGGCAAGGTTTTTGCAACTCTAATCTCTCTTCCGCCCCTTACACATAATTTCATCCGATCTATCATACAAGTGTTCCATAATACTCCCCCCTTCCCCCAAAGGATACACCTTACCCTCAAGGTGGGAGGTCTAGGTAAGTACCCTACAATACAACAACTGAAAAGAGTTTTACCAATTTCCATTTGCTCCAAGCATAAAAGCTAAGTGATGATTTAATTTGAAGCATAATAATATCCATTATTCCACCCCAGCTATACCTCAGTTATCGGGGTCTATTTGCTATGTTACCCGTTGTGTGAAAATATTCGAGACCTATTGTAGGCTTTTTGTCAGTTGCATATGTGAAAGGATTCCATTATTGTAGACCTATACTCGGCAGCATTTAAAAATGTAATGAAATTCTATGTTGAGCCTTTATTAGACAGGATATGGACTACGAAAGTGGAGCTAATCTCTTCTTTTTTTTCATGACATTTTTTATGCATTTTTTTATACTGAAGAATTCCATTAAAACTGATTCTCTAAACCAAAAAGCCGTCATTCAATTTGAAAATGTATCTTTGAAGCAATAAAGTTCTCTTAAATGACCTGGGATTTAAATAGTGTCCTCCATGACTGCACCTCGTAATCACAAACCTGCGTTCTGGCTTAAACACCTAGCTGCAGATGAAGACAGGGCCCCCAAACTAAACCCATCTGCAACAAAATCACGTTGACTAAGGGAGGGTGGTATATTTTTTAAAATAGGAGGGGTATTGGTTGTCATAATCTCAGACCTCAATTAGGTGAATTTAATTTCTCTAGTTATTTATAATTTATGTAAGCTGTTTGGTGATGGTTGTCTCTTTTCTGTTGTTGTTTTATTTTTTTGGTAGGCCTTTGCTGACAATACCCCTAATCTTTGGGTGTCTATGCAGGTTGCATCAGAAAAAGGATTTTTCTCCTTTATCATCAATCTTCAAGTGAGTCCTTCATTGCACTATATGAATCAACTTTGAACTTCAGTGGTTTAAAGTCTTGAAGTAAATTGATTCACGCTGTTTGGCTGCAGGTGCCCGGATCAACCCACTACAGTATGGTGTTCTATTTTGTGACAAAGGAGCTAGTTCCTGGATCCCTTTTGCAACGGTTTGTTGATGGTGATGATGAATTCCGAAACAGCAGGTTTAAGCTCATCCCATCAGTTCCAAAGGTATTTACTGACATTTGTCATCATATACATCAGACAATTTACACTGGCTTTGCAAGATAAAGTTATTATTTGTGGGTGTGTCATTGTTGTGAATCAAAACCTGATGTCCGCACATTCTTATGTAGTTATTGTCAAGAACCAATTATCCCAAAATCTTAAGCTATTGGGTAATGGACCTTTAATGGTTTTATATTATATTTCTAACACGCTCTCTCACGCAATAGCTCACTTGGGCTTGAAACATGGACAATGCACTAGCCCACCAACCATTTGCTGAAATTAAACTTTTTTTATTAGAATAGTTGGGGCAAGGCAACAAGGATCGAACTCTAGACCACTTGGTCATAGAGGCTCTGATACCATGTCACAGAACCAATTATTCCAAAAGCTTAAGCTGTTGGGTAATGGACTTTTAATGGGTAACATTCACATCTATATATTGACCTATATAACCCTGTAATTCACTTAGTCAATCCCTAAAATTAAGGGATTCCATCTTGTATTGATCTACTATAAATTCAAAAGGCTTACTATCTAATGAAATTTTCAGTTTCATCTAAATTAAATTCTCTCAAGTGTCTCGGCAGCCAAGTTCATAGCTTAGAAAATTAATCTAAAAAAGATGGGTCAAATATAGGATGTCCAAGTTTATTGAATTTAACCGGTTTTGATCAAGTGCATCCAAGTGTTCATGAAAAAAAGTTTGAAAACTGCTGGTTCAAGCACTTGCTCCAAATATGGAAATATCATTTTGCTTTGTTTACTTTCTGAGGTTTAACTTCATACTTTTTAAAACAAATGCACCCTCAGTTGATATATGCTACAGCCTGGCACCATTTTGGTGCATATATATTTGGTCTTGTGCTATTGATATGTCTGACTCTTTTGTTCCCATATTTTGGTATCATAGACTAGGACTTTAACATTTACTCCATTTATATTTATGTTTTTTCCTTTTTTGTCTTCCCTTCTTCTATTTGTTATTTATAATTACTATTGTTTGATATAGACATAAGAAACAAAATACTGTTTAATTTTTCTCATTCCTTATTGATTTTCAACTTAAAAAATGCAGGGCTCATGGATTGTACGCCAAAGTGTTGGGAGTACTCCTTGTTTACTGGGAAAGGCAGTTGATTGCAACTATATTCGCGGTCCCAAGTATTTAGAAGTAAGTCATGCAAATTCTATATAAATTTTTCTGTTCTTGTTGTATGAAGTTTCCCATTAATGAATGACTTACATACCCTCACTTTTCTGCCATGATTGTTTAACCAATTATTTTTTATTTGTAGATTGATGTAGATATTGGTTCTTCTACGGTTGCTAATGGAGTTTTGGGGCTGGTTGTTGGTGTGATTACAACATTGGTGGTTGATATGGCTTTTCTTGTACAGGTATGTTTTCTATGGTGTAGAATTTTATATGCTAGTAATGAACATGTTTGATAACTGTTTCCAAAACAGTTTTCAGTTTTTAAAAACTGAAAACTTGTTTGGTAAGATCTGTTTTCAAAAACAGTTTTTGAAAACAGTTCTCATTTTCAGTTTTTAAAACTAAAAAACCAAAATAGGTAAAAGATGTTTTCAGTTTCAGTTTTTAGTTTTCAGATATCAGTTTTCTAAATGTTCGAAAACATGTCATTCAAACTGTTTTCTTCTTCTGAAAACTATTTTTAAGAATTGTTTCTGAAAACTGTTTTAAAAACTGAAAACTAAAACTGCTATCAAACAGGCTCCTAATCTTGTTTTTTGAAAGTAATGAACATCTAATCAAGTCATGGTATTTTTGTTTTGGGGGGGGGGGGGCAATTGGACTGGATCTATTTGCTTGTTGTATTCAGTGTGGAAACTTTTATATTCATTTTTTAAATAGCATAATGTTACTATTATTTTACATTTTTCAGGGGAAAAAGTTGTTTTCACTATTTCTTGCACAAAACTTTGAACACAGGGAACAAAGTAAAAAAAAACGTGGCTTCTAGTTTTTTATTAGAAGTAAAAACATCAAATGAAAATATTTCTTTTTTCCTAGCCAAACAGGCCGGAAATCTGTTGCATATAGGACTGGAACCAAACCATATACTTTTCTTGTTTGAAATCTTCGTACAGTTTTATGTGAACATCTTGAATGGGTTTAAATTCTAAATGTTGGGGACTTCCTCACACAACCTAGTATTTGTGAGTTAAATAATATTGATAATGACCATATTTGTGGACGGTTTTTTCCTCTCCTTTTTTTCAAATTAAATTGAATATTAGCTTTTGTGGAGGATTCTATCGCAGGAATATTAAATTAAATTATTTTTAAATCGTGGCTTTACTATTATGTCTAGGCACGAATATGTGCTTGTGAGGTAAAAATTGTACTTGGTTATGAATAAGTGCTTGACATGTGAGTAATTTTCACAATGCATTGGTTGTCAGTTCATTGACATATTTTTGGTTGTACTGTTTTTTGTTTTGATAAGCTTTTTGGTTTTTCTGTGGAATGATGATAAAATTGTTACAATTGACAGGCAAATACTCCTGATGAGTTGCCCGAGAGGCTTATTGGAGCTGTTCGTGTTTCTCATTTAGAGCTTAAATCGGCCATAGTCCCGAAACTGGAACCAGATCTATCTTGATAACCAAGTCAGAACTTTTGTTCTTTTATACAAAATCATTTGTTTGCAATATGCTCTTGTACCATTTTTTTTCTTCTTTTACTGGGATGTAGGTTCATTGTTTTCTAATTGGTTTTTCTGTAAAATATTAAAAGACAATTTTTTTTTCTCTTATCTTCTCTTTTCTGTTTTGTTTTCTTTTTAGTTCACTCAAATGTTTAGTTGATAGGATCTGCAGTTTGTCAATGTATTCATTCGTATTAGGACACATATTTCATCTGATTACAAAGTATCACCATATAAACCTTTTTTTTTGTAGCTTCCAGTAATTCCGGAAGATAAAGGGAAATTTTTCAGTAGTGCTGAGTTTCTCCTTCATGATATCTCCCACCACTAAATGTTGTATCTACATTTTATAGTAATGGGGAGTTTCTTTCTCCTTCCAAAGATTCTCCACCCCTAAGGATTGTAAATTTGTAACATTATCTACTATGTTCATTGTTCGATGATGGACTAAGTTTGACTTCCACATCTCAAGTCGTATTATAAGACTTAGTATATGTTTGGAAATGAGTTATGCACACACTCCAATGCACATGTGGGCAAACTCTACATATTGTTGCTTCCACTAGACATTGATTTGGAAAGCATAAGTGGTGACCAGACTCATTTCCAAACATACACTTATATTGCTGGTATGATGCACGTCAAGACGCTAGATGATTGGGTGTCAATGAATGGTGCTAGTTGTATTTCATTTACACAATCTCTTATATGATTTACTAAATTGCATTGGTAGACACCTCTCTGAAAATGGGATGGATTTTCTCACAAAAGAAAATTGCATATATTTATCTTAGAACTTTGGTTAGGTAGGGTTTTATTGAATTTTTCCTAGGGCGTTATCATATGATCAATTCCTCCTAAAAGCTATGTTTTAAAAAAATGAACTGGTTATGGAACCAGTTTATGGTTTATTTGTTTAATTATGGCTGAACCGTCATCAAATTGGTCATAGTTAAATAAATGTTTGTAAAATTGTAGTCTAAATTGATATAAAATTAAATTAGCTGGTTTTCACTGGTTCATAGATTAGCTGGTTTTTGAAGATAAACAAAACAATGACCTGCTCCTGACTTATGTATGGATACGATTGATACTTGTGTAAATTAATTTTACGTCATACTTCAACATAGAATTAAACTGAATGAAACACTTTTTATAAATTGAGTTCGGATGAAAATACATTCATGCAATTAATTTGCATATTTTGTTTTCCTACATCGGAAATCGCAATTAATTGGGATATAAACATACATAAGTGGTTAGACTTGCAGTAATATATTAACTTTAATCCCATAATTTTAGGATGTAATCAAAAGTGATAGCATGAAATTCAAGTCTCATTTAGTTGTGTGGCAGTAATTAGGGGTGGAAATAGGCCAGCCGGCTCGTCAGGGGCCTATGGCTCGGCTCGTCTGAGGCTCGGCCCGGCCTGGCTCGTTTATTAAAAAGGTCAGACTTAGGCTTTTTAAAAGGTCTATTTAACTAAAAAGGCCAGACCCAAACAATTTAAAAAGCCTATTTAGCCTGATAGGCCGGCCTACTTATATATTATTTTTATTAATAATATAAATAAATATAATTTAATTATATATAATTGAAATTTTTTTAAACTGATGTATACTTTAGTATAAAAGAAAACCCTAAGTCCCTACCCTAACCTAGATTAGAAACGTTCCAAACATATTCAGCATAGCACATCCTCAGCCACACGCTGCAGCCAGCCGCCACTACCGATCTACCGCTGCCAAGTCCACCTCTCCTCCAATGATATAGGTTTAGTTTTTGAAATGCAATGATACAAGTTTTTTTATTTGAAAAGAAAGTGTAATGATATATAAAAGGCTTATTAGCCCGCAAGCCTAATGACCTCCTTTTGATAAAATTGTCTGTTAAATAGGCTTTTAAGAAGGCTTGTAGGCCAGGCCAGGCCCTAGAAAAGGTCAGGCCAAGCCATAAAATTTGGCCTATTGATAGGCCACAGGCCAGGCTTGGGCCACGAAAAAAAAATGCAGGCCAGGCCTAGGCCACGCAAAGCTTGGCTCGGCTCGGCCTATTTCCACCCTAGCAGTAATATATTAATATTCATCCCTCAAATAAATTAATTTCAATTTTGATGAAGAAAATGATTAAATGGTTCAAATAACAATACAAATTCGATAATTTTGTTGCCAAATCTGTTCAAGACTTCAAGTAAAGCATATGTAATGTAGTAAAACCATCAATATAGTGGCCAAAAAGGAAAGCTTTATTTATGGTATCTAGAATCAGGACACTGTCTAAAGAAACATATACAGTTTTAGCTGAGGAACCTAGACTAATAATTTCTTATGGACATAATCCTTAAATGCATCTAAAGCAGCCACAGAACTTCTTGGAAACCCATTCTGAAACTTGGCACTAAGAATCTCAGCTGTTTCCTTCATCTCTTTATCACCCATCAACCTCTCTATTCCCTTAACAACATCATCCTTGGTCACCTTTTCTGATAGATCATCAGTGACCATGTAACCCACCTTAAGATGACTCACCACCAACTTAGCATCATGGTATTGATCACCCCTTATTGGCCAAGCCAAGATTGGGACTCCACGTCCAATACCCTCCACCGTTGAATTCCATCCACAATGGGATAAGAATCCACCCGTTGATGGGTGACTCAGTATCAACAATTGTGGTGCCCATCCATGTATAATCAAACCTCTATTCCCAACTCTACTATCCAACCCATGAGGAAAATATCCATCTTTTTCTGCTTCTGGACCTCCTGAACCGGCAGCAAAAATCGGCGGAGGACCCGGTCTACCTGAACCGGGTTGGAGCACCCATATAAAAGGTTGTTTAGATGTCTCGAGTGCTTGAGCTAGATTCTGATACTCCTCCACCGTAGGGCCTACTTCACTACCAAATGACACGTACAACACGGATCCATGTGACTTTGAATCTAACCATTGGGTGACTTCTTCCTCAGTGACGCTGGATTGTCGGTTCGACCGGATATCCCGATCGTGGATAACTGAACCGGCTGAGTTCCAATACTTCTCGGGTAAAAGCGGTCCAACACCCCAAACCGGTTTTCCGACATGGTTTGCAATGTAGTCGATAAATGGACGTTCCAATTCATCACACGTGTTGATCATCAACGCCATTGTTTCTCGGATATCCTCCACCCATGGAGGTTGTTCCCCTAGTTTAGGTGGACCCATCTTCCCGGGGCCCGGACCACCATGCGGTAGAGGAAAGCCATGATGTGGCGGTGGCGGAGGTGGGGGATCATGACGTCGTCGTTTAAGGTCAGAAGACGTGAGCGCCATGTCTTCGGGTAACCCGGGAAGAAAACGGGTCTCGCCCGGTTTTAAGTCTAACGTGTGGTCTTTCCATGTGGCGAGCTCCACGGCGGATGTGCAAGCGCCGGAGGTGAAGAACGCCACCGTGGGAATATCAAATTTTTTGAAAATATCGGTGGACCAGCTCATCATGACGTCGAAGATTGCACAAACGGGTCGAGCCAGACGCTGGGTTTTGTCGGAGAGGATGTCATCCAGCCCTCGGGCCAGGTCGTCGTGGCCGTGGTGTGGGTGAGGTGGTTGCTCCGGCGAAGGCGGTGATGAGATTTCAGTGATTTGAATGAGAGGGTGTTGGCGGAGGGAAGAAGGGATAGAGGTGGAGAGGGTGGAGGAGATGAAGAGGGTGACGGTGAAGTTTCTAGAAGCCAAGTGTTTGCATAGCTCGATGCAGGGGAAGAGATGACCTTGTCCGAAAAATGGTACTAGGCAAATTTCATGAGACATTGTTTTGTTTTGAAGGTGGTGATGATGAATATGTTATGTTATGGAATGTGAGATAGATATATTTATATAGTTCAGAACAAATCAACAAGAAAGCTTTACAATGTGGAATGTGTTATGATTGACTTCATTTGACTGTTAGGTTAGAGAAGAGGAGTGTGAATAATTGAATGATTGGTTTTGACTTTTTAGTAGAGGACGAGTGAATGATGCGCGTCATAGCACATTGGATCTATGTAAAACAAGAAGAAAGGTGAAAAAGTCCTAGAGAAAAATGACTCAACTCAAATGGTATATGTGTATCTTAAAGTTTTTTTTTTTTTGATAAACGGTCAAATTCATTAAGAAGAAATAGCAGCAACATCCATGGATAGAATGCCCTCTAAAGCATAAGGAGCATCACCTATCCAAACAAAACATTGACCAGACAAGGCATATTTTGCCATAAAATCAGCGGCCTTATTCGCACCGCGACAAACATGACTCAAACTAAAAGAACTAAAACTAGATGACAAAGCTACGCAATCCGACACTACCGACGCTAAATACGAAAAATTAGAGGAAAACGTAGACCATGCACCAACAACTTGCATGTTATCAGTTTCAAAGACCACATCCTTAAAGCCCAAATCCAAAGCCAACCTAATTGCCCATTTGACAGCGATACCTTCAGCCACAGCAATAGTGAGAGAATGAAATTGTCGAGCAGCAGCTGAAGCAAGCACCCGACCTCGAGAATCTCTAGCAACGAGTCCCATACCACACTCACTAGATCCTGAAAGAGAGACATCTGTGTTCACCTTCACCACCCCTGTTGGAGGTGGCTTCCATGCAGCCAGGCGAGCTCTCTCGTTCCCAGCTCGAGCACCATTCTGTAGTGGACCCGCATCAGTGGCCATCACCACACGAACCGAAGAGGCCAAGCGCCAAGTCTGCTCCGGGGACAGTTTCACTTACTCGAAAACCCACTTGTTCCTACGTGACCATATAGCCCACAGCAGCGTAATGATTTGCTCAGTAAGTGCATCATCCTTGAGCTTAAAAAATTGGTAGAGCCACGCCCAAAGAGAAGCAGTCCCTACCACATCATACGGCGGCATCACCGATAAAGAGGATCCAAACCAAATGCAACGAACCTCAGGACAGTCCAAAAGAGCATGAACTGAAGACTCTACCTGAATATCACAGAACGGACAAGCCACATCAATGGACATACCCCGGCGAGCCAGCGATCGTCGCGACGGCAACGCCCCCGTGCACGCCCTCCACACCATCTCTTTGCACCTCGGAAGAGCCTTTGAAGACCATAACAGGTTCCAAAACCCAGGCGGAACACCAACATCAGATGAGGAAGGAACTGACCCTGCACGAAACTGCATAATAAAATCATAGGCTGACTTTGTGGTGTACTTTCCGTCATCTGTTCCGCCCCACACGAACACATCATGAACCACCGAGTGGGAGAGTGGAATACTCAGCACCAACGAGGCTTCATAGGCAGAGAAACAATTCTTAACCAAGTGAGTATTCCACACACCTCGCTGCTCATCAATTAAATCCGCAACATGCGTGAACTGTTGCTGATACTGACGACCAGAATAGAGCTTGTATCCAGTACTCGAAGGGACCCAAGAATCATCCCAAATACGTATTCTACGACCAGAACCAACGCGCCAATATCCTCCTCTCTCAACTACCCACTTTGCACCAAAAATGCTAGACCAAGTAAAGCTTGGCCGCGAGCCCAACTTTGCAGCAGACAAAGGCAATCTTTTATGATAACAAGCTTGATAAACACGTGCTAGCAAGGATCCATCATTCTTCATAAGACGCCACCATTGCTTAGCCAACAAAGCTATATTAAAGGATTTGAATGAGCGAAAACCAAGACCCCCATGATCCTTGGGTTGTGCAAAATCTTACTTTTCTTTAAATTTAATAAGGCAAATTCAACATTGTCCGTTTGCGCTTTGAGTTACATGAAATCTCGTTTGTGTTGAGTTTAATGTCAAATCAAATTTCTAGTCAATGGTAGCCCATATTGGATAGTCAATACACTCATACGTAAACATTTGCGAATAACTCATATATGAGTAGTATTTCCAATAAACAGATCCAGGATAAACTTTAATATTATATTAAAATTCAGGTTAAGCCTCAACTCTAACCTTAAAAGGTGATGATTACTCTGCTCTTAATAAACATCTATTTAGTGATATTGATGTGTGACTTTGTCAATGGGTTCACATTGAAATAGTGCTTGAGAAGTTGTGTTTCGTAAGAGAGACGTGGACGTCCAACAATATCTCAAATACACATTCAACCACATTTCATGTTTTTGGTCCCCCCTCCCCCCAAAAGAAAAACCATATTTCAGGGTGGACTTATAAGTTATAGCTTATCCGTAGGTATCCCTCCAAATTATCAAAAAAGAAAAACTGATCCATAGGTATATACATCCAATAATTGTTGCTGCTCCGAACAGATTTCTGGATAGATTTTGAATCATTCGGATATCGCCCCCAAAACGTTACAAGCTCCTCTAAGATAAAAGATGTTTAATTTTCAACTCCAATTTTCAAGCTCAGCCCTATTAGAAAAAACAGCAAATGGATATTCGATTCTTGAAGTTCATTACAATGAGATGAGACACGAGTGGTAGGAACATATTTATCACTGATTCAAAAATGAAATTCATTTCTAGAAGTATTCATCAAGCAGGAACAAAGAATCAACAATCAACCTAGATTCTTAAAATGGTATCAGAGTTCATCTTAGATTTGTTTAGTGAACCACTTGCAAATGTTCAATCTTGCAAACTTTACACTCTAAAGTCAGAAGCTCGACAAACTTATGACTCTTGATGTCTTAGCTCTGAAAGTGAAGGGGTGGGCTAAAATATGACATTGATTAGAGATACGATCAAAATAGTCATACATAGATCTAAGCTAACTTTTAGGGGTAAATTTAAACCTGACATAGATTCTTAAGAAATCAATTCAACCTTTTTTAACTACACTTACCTATCTACTTGTCTATGATATCAGATATTATCTCCCCAAGATAGTAAGGATTTTATTACTGCGGTTGTCACAATTGGAACAATTCCTTTATCTTTAGTTAAGCTTGTAACAATTAGTGAGCATGGTGTGCATGACATACAGATTTGAGTGTATCATCTGCTGCAATCAGTCATGCAAGGAAACTGTGTCTCAAAATACAGGAAATTATCTTCGCTGGTTCTCCAATTCCAACACAAAAGAAACAAGGTGATTCCAGCAACCGAATTACACATGTAAAAAAAAAACATGTATTGCTCAGATTATAGCAACTTGCTAAAGATGCTAGAAAACGCAGTTTTTTTTGTCACAACTTCAATACTTTGTTCATCAAAAGCCAATTGTAGACTTCTTTCTAAAACTCTGCAGAAGAAGCTGGCCAACAACCTGCTTGCCCATCAGTACATGATAAAGACTTCAAATCATATTTTCATGATTTTGCTTTTCATTCGTCCCTTCGAAACAAGAAAGTAGGTTGAGTACTTGTTTATACACATCAGTACATAAGAATTGCTTACCATTACTATTTACTGAACATCAAGTTGCTGGAAGAATCTCAAGGGCAACTTCCTTGAGGGATGGCATAGAATCCTGTTGATGTAGACAAACATATTTTGTGCTCCCCACCCTTCTGAGGACCTTCCAGGGACCTGGATAGCACCTACGGAACGTGTAATAAACACGCAACATGTAAGTTGTATTATGCACTCAACAATAAATAAACAAAATAGAGTTCATAAGTTAACGAACCAAACAAAACCTTGCTATATTCTATATCATATCCAAGCATCATGATATTGAATAGTCCCAGATTACCAAAATTTCCTATATATTAGACTGATTGGAGATAACTAGATAACAGACCTGAAAAGTGTTCCTCCATTGCGGCCCTTGAAATTGTGAATATAATACACAGTTTCCATTGCAGGCAGGAAGGACTTGGTGAGTGCAGCAAGCTTTGGGTAGAAGAATGATGGATAATCTTGATCCATTCAACTATTCAAGGAGAACTATTTTGTGTAAGCCCAGAAGGAAATTGAGACTTTCTAATGTTGTAAAACTTATCTCAAAATCATATGTTTGACATGATTGTCTCTGGCACCTCATTTTCTCAGTACTACCAAATTGATACTTACCTCAAAAAGACAAAAACAAATGCAGGATATGAGCAATAGGTCCAACTAAAAATTAAACAGCCACACAATTTGGGAAAGGATACACCCAGACCTTATACGATCGAGTTCTCCATTGAAAACAATCAGTTTCCGTTCAGTGTTCAAGACTGCCTCTTTGTATAGTTCTTCCACAACAAGCATTTCTGAAATGCAATGAAACAGTAGTTATGATGATGAAACTTCCCTTATATTGAAGAAAATAAGGAACTTTGGATCTACCATTGACATTAAAATATGGGTAAGCCACCAAGAAAAGTTCATCTCCTTCCTTCACTCTGTCCGACATCCTTACTTTTTCCACAAAACCAAAATCTTCGAAAAATGAAGGCTTTGTCAGATAGTCCAACTTAAAAGAAGCTCCACTAAAGACTGATTGTCTGGCAAAGTCAACTTCGCTAGCCTCTGGAAAAAACTGATTTTAACAAGGTTGTCCATCAATTTCAACTGGAAGTGGTGAGCTAAATTATGAAAATAAACATTTCTAAAGAACAAGATGTGAAGGAAACATACATAATGAGAAAGTCAGAGCTATTAGGATCAATCAAACTATACATAATCCCCTAGCATAAAATCTTGGCTCATATTCAGGGGAGGAACTAGGAATAGTTTAAAAGGGGTAGCAACCCGCCCTAAACAGATGTTACATATTCATATGATGGAATAATAGGGCTTTGTAAATCATATAATCCCTATATATATATATATATATATATATATATATATATATATATATATATTCTATGAATTGTTTCAAATGTATAAACAAATCACGGATTTTTATTCTCTCGTAGTATAGATAAAATTAAAATAAAATGCAAATAAAACCTATACCGGTGTGATTAAATGGAAATATCCTTAATAATCTACATGTGTTTTCTTTACATCAATGTGGACATATATGATATATTTTCATTAAACTTTACTTTAGATAATTATAAGCTATAGTTAGTCATTATTTATTCTAACCATCTCCCCTAAAACATTTTTCTGGTTTTGCCCCTGCTCATATTCAACATGCTTTGCGTAGGAGTGACAGAGCAAGAGACTCTGAAACTGACAGTAGACTTTAGCTTGTATGTTAAGAAAAAATAAAAGTTCATCCAAAATCAACTTTCAATATAAGTTAAAGAAACACAAGGAGCACAAACAAACTTTTACTTGTACAAAGGCGTTTTCATCCAGAAACGCATGCCGGATGCATAAAGTAGAATGATGCTCTAAATCAAGATGATTACTATTCTTGTTCGTGTGATTTTCTCTGAAGTAACGAAGCTGTCACAAAATTCACGAATCAATTGCATGCTCCCTGTCATCTCGATTCCACCTTCACCATCACCTATGATATGAGTGAGATGAGTCAATTAGCATATAGATTGAAACAATGTTAAAATGAGTCAAATAAAAAATGTGGAACCTGGCACGGACTGAAGTCCAGCTGTGGGAAACTCAATCTCCTGTATAAGATAGACATCCATAATAGATATCTCATCAGTTTGAAGTGTGTAACTTTCAATCATTTAAATATTTACCAAATATGACTCACCATGAGCTGTTTGTTGTCCTTCATAGCCAATTCTACTGCAACCTTAGCCTGTTGGTTGATATTCATTAATAAAAACATGAATTTAAATATTTGTTCTATTAACAACTGTTGTTTCTGAGTGTACATGACATAGAGCAATAGATATAGTTCTACCTTTAGAAAAATGGTTCAGTAAAATTTTACTCACACTGTTGCACTGCAAAATACTTACATTGACATAAACATGATCAAACCACAACTACCATGTTTGGATCAGCTTACTTTTCTTTTTCTCAGAATCAATTCTGGCAGTAAGAAACTACTTATAGAAGCTTCTACCCATAATTAATTTTAACTTTAGAATCAATTGCAGAAGAATTTTCAATCAAACTTATTGTCCCATCAATAATACCAAAGCTACTGAATGTTACAATGAACATAAAAATTGATGCAAAGGGATAATCAAGAAACAATTACTTGTTCCAGAAGCTCAGAGTAATCAAAAGGGAAAGGTACATCAGTCTCAACAGAGGCATTGCCGTCATCCGAAGCTGAAACAGAACAAGTTGCTAATTTGCGATTGGTGGGCACCATTGAAGAAGCAGTATCACCTCTAATCCTTATAAACCCACCATTTTTTAGCGAAAAAGCTTCAGACTTGACAACCTAAAGAGTGAAGAAACAATCACAGTGAGGGAGGTATAAGAATCAGACAATGTGAAGGAAGCATTTTTTTCCAACTTTGAAGCAGAGATTTGAATTACTGTTGAAGATGGTAGGGAAGGAATTGCAGTTGGAGAAACAGGGAGAGTGGATAACACCATTTCCAAATTGAAGCTACACCTCTCAATCTCTGTCTCATGCACCAAGAAAAGCCTCAAATCAAAGTAAAAGAAAGAAATGATTTACAGGCAGAAATCTCATTTTAATTCATTTTAGAAAAAAAAAAGTTGAAATTTAAAATACACACAAAATTTGTCACTTCACCAATTTATAAATAGCAAGAAACATTAAATAAATAAAAGACTGAAAATTTGAGTATTTAAATTTTAAATTTAACCAATAAAAATATTTTTGGACTAGTGAAATAAATTCAATCGAGGTGTAGTAAGTGATAAATTATGATTCTCCGTTCTGGTTTTGTATTTCTCTACTATTTTTCTTGTTTGTGAAATATTTTATGAGAATCGTAGAAATTAATCATGCAGTTCAGTTATAATTATGAATGATCATGATTAAAAGATTAAAGGCCCAAATGACTTATTTTTCCCTTTTTTTTAATCATGAGTAGTTAGACATATCTAACTGTAGTAGTATGTTATTAGAAATCAATAATAATAAATATGGCACCACTTCATCCTCGACGAAAATAGACAAATTCAGTGATACTGTTTGGTTACATGATGTCAAGTTAAATTAATTATGTTTATTATTCAACTCATCAATTTTTTAAGACTTAAAAATTAGAATAACACTTCTCATTAGAATTTAAGTTAGAATAGTGGTCATCCCACTATGCACACTACCCCACTTTTGGGGTGGGCGGAGAATGACTACCATGACCCAAACATACTTCACATTCAACTAGCTTTTTAGTAAATCAAAGACATGCAAGGAGCCTAAGCCATGCAGCCCCAGTGTTTACAATCGCTTGTTTGTAAACCAAGTACATATCAGGAGCCTATGTCACACCATGGACAATCTCGTGGCCCTGTTAGTGGGTATCACAGGTTCTTATCTAACGATGCTGAGTTCAGGGGGCTAAGTTTTTGGGATTATAAACATTGTTGGCAACTTTGGCACTGTTCGTTGACAATCTAAGCAGAGATGTCTTTTTCATCTTTAGTTATTGGACACACATAATATCTTGTCCTTCATGGACTCTTAAATTCCCTCTTTCAGCATGTAAATTCTCCTTTTCAGCATCTCCTTGTTTTTTGTTCTCCTCCCTTGTCTTCTTGAACATCTTGACAAAGGTAACAAGTATTTGTGTCACTGCAACAAAAGCACAAGTTTGACAATCAATATAAACTTGACAACAACAACAAAAAACCAAGCAAAAAGTCAGCTATAGTGTGGAATAAATGTTCAGTAATTAGTGATTAATGGAAAATGAAAGAAAGACTGGAAATACATGAGAGAAACAGAAACTGATCTACTATGAAAATTGCATCATAATCTTGAGTTCTCGTATTTATACAGTATTAGTTCTCTGTTCCTAATGATTGTGTAATAAACCCTCTTTAAAAGACTTCAACTAACAAGTGTTGTCAATCTCGGATAGCTGCCAACCACCAAAATGCTATTGTGGTCTAGCAGATAGCGGGATGGGCGCTAAGCTGAATTTTTTGTATAGTTTATAACTTTATATAATATAATAATATGCATATAAATATAAAAAAAATACTGAAAATTCGGGGCACTCATAATTAACATTAAAAAGTCATAGTCTTAAATAAAACATACTAGTACCAACAAAAGTCAAGGTAACCAAGAAGTTTGAGTCTCTAATTCCCAAGCTGTACTGCTTAAAAACATGAAAAATCTATATCACTTCCTCCTCATCCTCCTCAAACTATACCAATTTCAGTATGTTTCCGAAGCAAAGCCTGAAATACCTCCTCAAAATGCCCAAAAATGAACTTTTTGTGAGTTGCTTTTGGGTTTTTATCAGTTCCACCAAATAGCAGAGCTATGGCTGCTATTTCCTTCGCTTTAGCGGCCGCAATAGTCGCTACACTAACCTGCACCGCTACGCAACCACTAGGAGCGGTCAAGGGCTGCTACGTACCGCTGTAGTGCACTATTAAAAACCCTGACAACTATCCATAACAGCTATAGAACTTAACACACACGGGGAAAGAAAAAGTGGTTACCCCCTTATACCCATTTTCTAATGTCTCTTCCCATCTGTTCTGACAATCAAGCAGCAATACGAACATTACAAATTAAGTTCAAAGTGCATAGAGCTTTAATCCTTATAACCAAAATTGGGTGACAAAAACTCAATCCTATGCAACTAGAAAACAACAGACCTTTTTCAAATGGGCATGTAGCTGGATTCGCCCCAAAGTACCGGGACAAAGAATCTGCAAATCTTCTCTGGAAAAGAAAGTTCAGACCGAAAATGAAAAATAAGCAGCAGTTGGCAGAATTAGTTATCAACATAGTCCTATCCATTAACTGGACAATACACTAAACTCTCCTCTATGTAGGCAATCTCCGGCTCATTCTCCCAGCCAAGATCAGCACCCAAAAAAGGAGGGAGAAAAGAGAAACACTAGCTATAACAGGACTCACCGCATTTGTATACGATGATACAAGTGACCCCATCTTAGCTTCGGCGTCATCCAGAAAAGTCTTCAACACCTGAGCAAAAGAAATATTACTAGAATATAGTCAAACCAAAGTTTTCTCCATGGGGACATAAGATATGTCTTATAAAAAAAGTCAGATAGATGCATGATAGCAAGCAGTTGTTAACATATTTTAATCTATTGGTGAAGGCTTCAGTGAAGACCCACAGCATACAGCTGTTATCATATAATGATCACCCAAAGTTAACATCTAGTTTTGTTTTGATTCCTTGAATGTATGCCCTCATGACTTCCTTTATGCAACGTTGAGTTGGATGGAATTTGAGAAGAAATTGAAAGCAGTGATTTTGGGAAACATGCATGTTTGGTTGATAGGAGAAAATGGGGAAGAGAGAAAAGAAAGGGATGAGGCCCAATCTTTTTATCTTCTCTCCAAATTGAGAATAAAAGGAAGAGAAAAACTCTCCTGTTATTTGTTTTTCCCACCATACCCTCATCCAATTCACTGTCTCACCATACCATTTTTAATCCTAGGGGCATTTTAGTTCTTTCAAAAAAACAGACGTACACTTCTTTGTACTCTTCTTCATTCTTATTCCTCTAATACCAAACAAGACAAAATTTACTCATTTTCTTTCTCTTCGACTCTTCGTTCTATTTTCTACGACCAAACCAAAGGTTAGTTTTTTCACATAACAAATAGGAGAAGCTGAAGTTGCTTCCAACAGTTTCTTCAATGCATAAATATGCTAGTTGAGGAGATAAGATGGGTATGATGAGGAATGGATTAACAGACAAATAATACATGCAAGTATTGAGTTGCAGTTATTGTGTTCAACAGGACAAACTACTATGTTCTCTCAAGTAAATAACAAAAGAAATATCTTCAATTAAGAGCATAAAATTTCATTTTAAGTAAAAGTAAAAGCCTAAAAGGAAATATTTCTATTCCTCACCTTGTAAAATTCCGTTTCAGAAGCATGGAGTTCTTGGTCAACTTTCTCTAAATCTTCACATAGAACTTGCATTCCGTCAGCTACTGCTTTTAGTTGGATCTAGATATTTGACAAAGATGGCACCAATCCATAAACAATTAACCTTACACAAGTTAAACTGAAGCAAATCAATCATCAAGAAAGGGAACAGAAAGTCTTGGCGTTGAAGAGAGTACCTTAGAAGCTTTTTCCAACTTGACAAAATCTTTATAGAAATCTAGCAATTCTGGCTTTTTCTCAGCAAGGAGCTAGTGAGGTAAAAAAATGGTAAGATATAGCATGGTTATTGAATCAAAATTTGAACTGTGGATCGTTTGACCTATTTTCCAAATTGTGAATCGAATTTTTTATGCATCGTTAAAGAAATCAAGTCATAAATTGAAACATAAGCAGATATTTCATATAATAAACCTTGAAATAACACAAAATCCAAACCATAAATCAAAATAGAAGTTTCAATATTCAGCCCCTCCAAAAAGCATCAATACGATGACAAAATGCAAATCATTCATCATTCCCAAGGTCAACACTAGCCCGCAACAATTACTAAAAATGCACAACAGCAGGAAACACATTAGCAGATGGAGAGAAGTGTTGAGAAGCACAAGGTAACAGAACCAATAAAAAAAACAACAAATGAGACACTTTTTTGGTGAGTTAGAAATGTCACATTAATCGGTAGTCATGAGGAACAAAGTAGGTTTTTTGGACGAATATTAGTCAGCTACATCTGACATTTCTTTTCTTTCATACAATCTTTTATATGAGTATATCGACATTAGAATAAATAAGTCCAGTAGTACACAATTACTTCAAAGATAAAATAGTAAATGCACAAAATTAAAAACTTTGATATATACCTGACACAAATCATGCATCAAGGTCCTTTTGTCATTTCTTGCGCGATTATCAGAAAATTTAAGAAGGATCTCCAACTTGAAATCTATTGCTGATCCTGCGATGAACATAGAAAATATAATCTATGATCAACATAACTATAAATTTTCTCATTTTGTCAAAGTAGAGGTGAACCAGGAAATAAAAATTTCATCTCAAATTAAAAGATAATCATGCAGGATTATAGTTTAACAAAATACCCTGTGATGTTCCCTGATTCAAGGCAAAGCCATTATCCAAAGTAAGCATAGTCAGCATTATCTCAGCCAATTTCACAGAAGCTTTCACCTGTGAGCATAAGTAACAACGTAAAGATGCAAAGCCCAATAAAGCGTTAATATTAGTCGGCTAAGAGACATTAAACAGTACCTCTCTGACTGCACCATTGGCTATTTTCAAATTTTCCTCTAAATCGCTCACCTGGAGAAGCAAGTAAGACAGGTTGTTAAGCATGAAATATTATTAAAAGAAAAAGCATTCAGAACCATGCACAGATAATAATAACTAGATAACATACCTTCTTAAAAAAGTTGATTTTGAAAGCATACACCCATAACTTGGATTCTATTCGTGGAACCTTTATGAGCTCCATAAAAAACTGATGAAGTTATAAAAAAATTTATTACAATCAATATATAACATTTGCAATGATTCATAAACTAAAGGGAATTAAGAATGAGAGAACCTGCTCACACTTTCCGAGCATTTCCTTGTCCCCTGTATAATTCTGAAAGACAGAGATTTTTAGCCAATAAAGACAAATAGGACATTCCTTCTTCCCTAATGCGCAATGCAGCATTAGAAAGGCCGACAGTTTATTTCAAAAGGTTTGAGCGGAAATACTCCATGTAGATTGCCTTTTAACATAAAAAACCTCTTAGTGGCTGTCACTTGCACAAATTCTTAACCAAAATGGTATAAAGCCAGCAAAATAGATAACTACTTAAGTTCAAATCCTAAAAAATTGAATTCAAGTCAAGACGATAGGGAACTTTGGCTTATGTCCTTGCTAAAAATAAATGTCACTAAATGATGCAAAGATGACAATCTCCATCTATACAAAATAAATGTAAGATGTTGTCATTCAAGATATCGAACCTAGAAGGCTAGAACCGAGTACAACAGAATATCATGGTTAAAACATTGCAACCAAGACCATTCACGGAATCACTGGATACCAAACTATTAAGATATATGTTGTACTTATAATATTTGGTTAAGGTGGTGTTGAAATGTACAAAGAAGATTTCTGGGGGCACCGGTGAGAATGGTTGATAACATGATATTTAATATTGTGAAAAGGTAGATCCGTAGAGGGAGGCCAAAAGAAACATCACTCCCCCTGAAGCTAGTTTATTAAGAGCTAAATGACATAGTGTGATCCACATAGCCAACCTCACTTAGCGGGATAAGGCTGCTGTTGGTGTTGTATTTGTTTTAACAGTCCTGCCATCCCACATTGGTCATCTTTGTTGTAACTGTAAACTATTCAGAGATTCAGCTTTAATTTTAGAAAATGAAGTATTTAGCTAGTCTATGGTAGTGTTTGGCCCAACTTTTTTTTTTTTACTTTTAAGTTATTTATAAGTTTAAGTTGGGCCAAACACAATTTTAAAAAAGGTCTAAAATTTTAAGGGGCTTATTTGGTATACTATAAAATAAAGAGAAGCTCCTTAATAAAATAAGTTTGAGAGAGGAGCTTTTTACGAGCTTATTTTTCCCTCTTCCCTCACAAACTTTCCATCTCGTTCCATTCAAATAACCGTGTTTGCTGAAGGTTTCCATCTCTGACTAGATCGCAAATGATCCAATTCTTCCGCTCTGCGATTTTCTGAAACACATTCACCACCATGAACACGCTTGTTGAGTCCAGTCCGGAGGTTGGCTCGGTTAGAAACAGCAGGTTTGAGTCATGGATTATGTCAATTCCAATGGACACACGGCGGCGCTCTTCGTCGGAGACGCCACAGTGGCCTTCATCGCAAATTACAGTTTTTACGGTGATCCGAACGCCTAGCGTCGATTAAGGCCTGAACACAAGCCTTTTTCTTCGATTAGGAGTGTGCGAGGTAATCAGAACTCCTCAGTGAGGGTGAGGGTTTCCTCGACGGTGAGCATTGGGAAGAGGAGGTTGTTTTTCATGTTAATGTTGTGGATTGAAAATTATTGTTTATGCTTCGATAGATGCAAACTGTAGCAATCGGAAGCTTGGTTTTACTGAGTTGGGTTATCAATTACAATGATTTAGGAAGGGAATCCTTAGTGGTGCATTAGGATAACAGGTCGGGGCCTCTGGTAATCTGGTTTGCTTTCTGTTTTCTTATGTAAGCTTGCTGGTTTTGTGTCCAAAGAAGGCTAGTCAGATGGAAAGAACGTGGTGCTAATCTTGTGGAGGTTTCAATGATGAATGATATAAACATTTATGTATGTACTGCACACCAACCATTTGATAAAAAGTTTAGAACAGTGTATGTGAGAAAATATAGATGATTAATCAAACAACTTTTAGCTTAAAAGTCACATTTATAATGTAAAAATATGAAAACCACCAAACAGCTTTATCTTTATTTTTTGAGCTCTTATTTTAAACTTAGACTTATAAGTAGCTTTTAAGCTCTAAAAAAGTTGGGCCAAACACTACCTATATATTGAATTGCATTATGTAAGGTTTGTATTTTTGAGAAATAATATTCAGCTTCTCTTTTAAATTCAGTTTTTCTCCTTTCAATTTTATTAAATAAACACATTGCAGTTCAAAGAATTTTGAAAGTTCCCGGAAACTGAGGAGAGGAGAGGAGTACCTTCAACATCTCAATCTCTTCCTTAGTGGGATAGAGTTTGATAAGATTCTCAACTTGATCAATATCCAGAACAGAAGAATCCAATGCCAGAATTGCCTTCTGGAACAAAAAACAAAACCCACAAATTTCACATTTGTTAACAGCAAATATGAAAAATGATGTCATCTAAAATCAACCCACATGACAAATGGAAGTGTAAGAAAATTAATATTCAATACTGGGTAAAACTCTTAGCTAACATAAGCGGAAATACTAATAAAATCCTCCAACCGAATATTATCATGAACACCTGTGAAGGATTATCAACCTTACTTAATGCCATGACTTTGGGTCAGTTAAACACTTATAGCCTCCAGTCCAATAGACTCACAGGTGAAACTTGAGGTTGTCAACAATAAAAATATCTCCAACAACCCAGATCATGCTCCCTAACATCTCTGTAGTAAACTTTCAGAAATAGATTGGGAAAACAACTGCCATACTCAAATACACAGGCTTATATGAGTGAAACTGTTAATGTTGATAAATAAAATCATTGTTTGATTTCTGCTTTAGTTTTCTGATTTTTCTAAAAAAATTAAAACCATTTTTTAAAATCAATTATTCAAAAGAAAAACCCGTTTGGATGATGTTTTAAAATATTAAAAAAATTGAATTGAAAAGTAAAAATAAATTTTCAAAAACCATTTTATAAATCTATTATTCAAAGGAAAAAAACTGTTCGAATTATGTTTTACAATGTTAATAAAACTGCAATTTGAAAAGTAAAAGCAGAAAATAATGTTTTAATTTTAAAAACTGAAAATGAGAACGGTTTTCAAAAACAGTTCATGAAAACGGGTTGACAAACAAGTTACCTTCAAAACAGAATATAGTTTTCAAAAACCGCAAACAGGACCCCAGTTTTTTGTTCTTCTGTTATAAAAGAATAAGGAACCTGAGGAATCCTCCTATGATAATCCAATCCCAATAGCTACCTTTTCAGAAAATTTAGTTGAGAATTAGCCCCATAACTTCATCCACATATTTAACATGAATACCAACAACACCAACGGTTTCGCCTACATGGATAAATAGACACTAGTGTGCTCTATCAAAATATATGATATACAACAAAAGAAATCATCTGAAACTAAAATAAGATGTAATTTCATCGAGTAAATACAAAACCCCTAAGTAAATTGAACAAAGGGATGGGAAACTTACAATCATATCTGGCAAAGTTTTTTTTATAGTAGAGAGCATTATTTCACGGTTATATGCTCTACCCATCTAGCAGTGGAAAAAAGGAAATTAGAGTTTATTAGTTATAAATTCATTTTATAAATCAAACAATAAATTAGACAAAAACAATAAAGAGGAAGTAGTATAGTATCTCCATTTAATTAGGTTTAGACAGAAGAAAAGGTATCTCAATACCCCTGCAAGCTGTGTAAGGAATAGTATTTGTTTCAACAGAAAATTGCATATCAAATTATCAATTCAATCCAATATAAAAAACTTGCAATCAAATATTTTTGTATCTTTTCCTCCTTTCTCATTTAACATCCAAATAGCAAGAGCAGACAAAATCTTTCTGGGACAATAGTTGTGATGCTTATTATCTCTTGTTGCCATTTGATACCAAAGTGATTGTTGAGTATCACTATAGAATACTCTAGCTTGCAAATAAACACTTAAGCATCAGGTTGCTAAATAATCTGTTAATTAGTTGTAGCATACCAATCGTATTTTCTCAGGTTTGTTAATATAAGAACCATGCCGACCTCCACCTTTAGTACTGCTCCAATCAGAAGCGGCCGCTACTGAAAACAGGATCTCAAGTTCTGATATATCTAAATCAGGAAGCCTGAAACAAACTTTCATAGTCTGTAATCAGAAATGCTAATTGGACATAAAATCTCATCGTCCTAAAGTCCTATCCAAATTAGGGGTGGGGGCATAGAGATATGAAAACTAAATAATCAGTAGTACCTAAATGCATTGGGACGTGAATCATCCCAAAAACTCCCTTCTGTTACATGATCAATTGTCTCCCAAAGTAGGGGCATTAACAAAGTTTTCTTTGGAGCAGCAGTCCCACCATTACTTTCACCTAAAAGAGAGATATACTAAATGATGAATAAGAGCATATCCTGTTGCCCCCAAAAAAGGTAGGCTGGATTTTTGTTGCCAGCGACGAAATCTGCGTCAGAGAGGAATCGAGGTGGAATCGAAGGATTCACCAAGAAACAATGCAAGTGATGGCCAATAATAACAGGTTCAACCTGTTGCTTCCACAAAAGGAAATTCTCATCATCAAGCTTCTCAAGACATGTGTCTAAGCTAGTTAACTCTTGTATATAACTAGTATTCTTTTGTAACTCTGTAGATTGATGAAATACTGTTTACAATTCAGTTTCTCTGTTTACCCTAGTTCTTAAAAGCTTCTAACTAATACAATTCTGACTAACATACAGTATCTCTAATAGTTTAAGGTGCTATGAATAATGGCTATTTATTCGTTATATGTTGCCATGGAGTGGATATTTTAGTAGAAAGTTTGAATGTGATAAATGTAATACGTATCGTACGATTTGTATATCATTATTATTTAAATTTAATTACACAAACAACAATGTCAATTGTCAACAAATAAGAGTTATAAGTAAAATAAAATTAATGCAGCAAGAAAGAATGATATGACATTATCTAATATAGTAGTATTTCATGTGGAGCAGCCTCACCTGCCGAGGCCGCACCTTCTGCAGGAACAGCAGTATCCCCACCTCCCACAACCACAGAAGAAACATCCATAACTGGTCCTGCAGGAGTAGGAGCAAGAGCACCACCACCTCCAACGACGACAAGTCGACAATCACCTAAACAAAAAAATTAGCAAAGACAACTAATTACCTGATCATCCATCAACCAGTGAAATCCAAGAATTAAAACACAAACACCAAGGCAAAAATGGCATAGTTCAAAGTATTGAAGAATAGGCTATAGATAGAAATAATAGAATCGTTTCATTACTTAAATAAGATGTGATGAAATGAAACATGAGAAAAGACATTCCATCCAATACACCATTACAAGTGTTTTGATTATTTTATCATTAACAATTTAACATGGCACACAAACTAGAACATTCTATAGAATCAATCTGATAAATAAAATCAACCACGATCATGAAAGGTGTACCTGGAAGAGGGCACAGGAAGGAGACACGGAATACAACACCACCGGAGCCGGAGGAATCAACGGCGAGAGCGGAGAGCCAAGTTACAACGACGGAACATTCAGCTAAATGAATCGTTTAGCTGAATGTTTAGGGTAAAAGTCCATTTTTTTCTACTATATTTATTATATTATATTGGTACTTAAAAAATGCCATTGTAGTATTTTTTTCTTAAGCAAACTTGTATACATATTTTAAGTACATCCAAAAAAAAATTCCATGGAAGTTTAGAAAAAAAAAAAAGTCCATTTAGTCATCATCACCACCTATAGAATATATAATATATCCACTTTCAAATCATGATTTGGAACCTTATTCATACAGTTATGCATCATGTCACAATGTCTCCCAATCAAGAGGTAGGGGTGTACAAGGGACGGGTTGAGACGGGTTTTGGTTAATCCTAACCCGGCCCTAAATATTGATCTGGTCAATTCATAGACCCTAACCCGTCCCTAGACCCGAAGTAACCCGACATTATGCGGGTCCAATTTGGGACGGGTCTATGTAGGACAGGACCGGGTTGACCCGAGGGACAATAAGTTTAAGACTATTTGATACTAATTGTAAGATTTAAAGATAATAACATACTAAAAGAGTTATAAGTTGGATAATTTTAATTTCATCTACATGGTAAGATAAATTTGAGCATCATGTATCACATTTTAATCACTATAACAAATTAAAATTTTATAAAATATATATGTGGGACGGGACGGGTGACCCGAGTGTCAACCCGAACCCGACCCTACCCGAAGTCGGGTAACTCAAAGATCAACCCGAACCCGGTCTCTTTTAATGATCGGGCCGGGTCTTGTAGACCCCTATCAAGAGGGTACTTCTCACTCTAGCCATTGTACGTATTGCGATATGATGTGAAATCACCTCTCATCGATGCAAATCATACATTAGTATCGTTTTGGGTCTGTATCGCACCCCCTATAGCCTAAATCGTGTCTCATATCGCGATTCAAGCTATGAAGTGGAGCAACCCAAATTCAACAGTACCAAATTCATTTTCAGCTTCTTTGATTGCATCAACAAGTTTAAGTTGGAGGAGGATTTGGTGGCTGCTGATGTGAACACTATTGGAAAGTTAGTGATATTTCAAAAATTTCAAGTCTCACATTTCTTGTGCATTGAAATTTCTAAAGATTTATATATATCAAACCTCTTTTGTGAATGTTAAAGAGCATAATAAGAGGATTTGGATCCCCTCATGTGTTAATCTCACATTAAAGTTATTTTGTCGGTCTTGCCTACCAATAATTTCAAATTAAATGACTTGTAAATTTTGTAGTTTTTTGGTTTTTTATGTTGAATAGTTCTATTAGTTCACTACCCTTACCATAAAAATTTGAAAAATGAAGTGAGACAGTGATATAATCATGTGAGAGCGGTTTCACCTACGACCAAAAACCCATATCCAAACCCAGCACCGGTGAAGAGGTGCCGCTGTCAAGGAGCAACGATGATGACAGAGGAGCTCCGATCTGGGATCTATTGCAGTGTGTGGTGGTCGTTGGGAGAGAAGGGGAGAACAACAACAACAGGTTTCCATCATCTTGATTTGTGAAGACTCTTCTCAAGGGTGATGAAAATAAAGATGAAAACAGTGCAAACAACATTAACAACCCATGTTGGTGTTCGATCAAGTTCTTTGGAGCTGCTGCTACTACTTCCACTTGCTGCCATGGCCAAACCCAAACCTCTAAACCAAAGCCATGAAGTTGAAGATAAAACACAAGAAAAACAACATTGATGGCTTATAATCATGTGAGAGCAGGTGAAACAAGTCGAAAATAAAAGTCAAGATCGACATCTCCTGAACAAATTTCAACACCTTAATCAACCTCATGGTTTCTCTAATTTAAAAAATGGCAGTGAGACAGTGACGGTTTGACAAAACAAGCTCAACTTACCAAATCATATACAGTTTGTCTGAAGAGCAATTAAAAAACACAGCTTCTGTTCATAGATATATATCTTGCAATTCTTTAGAAACGAAGCCAAATAATTGAAAAACAAGCTTCCACTCCATAAAATGACCCAAGCCAAGAAAATAATTGTCTCGTTATAATTGCATTTCATTTGCAATAGCAGAGAATATGATAAGTACTTTGATTTCATTTATTTTTCTTATTTAAAATTACAATGACGCAATCATCATTAACTTAAATTTCAAAGGAAACGCTTTTATACATAGCGTTTCATGTAGTCATGAACTGTGGTGTACTTGATTTCAGGATAAAGTTCACAAGCTTCAACCTCTTCTTCTCCTATCTCAAAATTTGTCAGGCAGCCTTCAAAGCAAACATGGTAGTAATGTATCAATCCAACTTGCTCTGCATATGCTTGTCCTGTTTCTCAACATGAAAAGTATTATTAGTAAGTTTTTAAAAAAACAATATTACATGATTTTGCAAATTCAATGATACATGTCTCACCTTCCAAGGAACTCAGAAACTGTTCAGCAGAAATTGAAGATTTTTCCAGCTCTTTTCCAATCAGCTTCTCCCAAATTTGAACAACCTCTCTCTGGGACAATATGTTCTTAGGTGGCCTTATGTAAACTGTCTTGTTTAGAGTTCTTGGGTCATCTATGGTTTTGATGGTGTACATGGCTATATCATCTTCATCCACATAGATAGCTGCCAAATTAAGAGACACTTACTTGAAACAATGACTTACATAGTATGTAGAAAACAACACTAAAATGTTATCTTACACCCATTTCCTCCCACACCCAGAGAAAGAAAAAAACTAGAGAGATTATGTGTCATGTGATTAGAAAAAAATGAGGAATAAAAAGAAAAAAAAGTGAAATTGGAATAAAAAAAAGCGAGTGTCAATATATAAGATCGAAATCTTCTGTCACCATGTCTATTTTAATTGGGATGAAAAAAATTTATCCGTGGAATTCGAAATTAAGTTGAAAACAGAAGATGTTGATCCTAATCTATTAACACTAGGAAGCACATAGCTAATTAGTTACCCTTTATGTTGCCATCTCCAAACAACACCACAGATTCCTTAGAGGGGATTATAGACCCTGGTTGACACAGCCCACCAAGGAAGTAACCAGCAAAGCAATTAGCAGAAATATAGGTGAATGGTATGTTAGCCTCTTGAATGGCTTTTCTCACAACCATTTTGTCATCAAATGTTACTCTTCCTGGCTCCAATGCATGCTCCATCCTTGCTGGATCTGTCCCAAACTCTGATGGCAAAAATCTCTGTGCATATATATACAGAATGTCAATTCTTAACAGCAAGAAATTCAGCAAAATTGCAGTTCATACATATATTTCACTTAGTGTGAATTTGTAAAGTTCATAGGTTTTAAAGTTAAAAACAGAAGTAATTCTTGCAGAAGCTACTAAAAGTAACTTTTGAGGTGTCATTTTCGAATTTGGATCATCTCCGGCAAGCTTCTCTACAACCCCTCTCATGCATAATTTTGACCATTGATTTTGGTAAGTGGTAATGATTAATCAATGGCTAAGATAAATTTCAATAAAACATAATATATCAAATTAGGTGCATTTTTTGTTTCACGCTAGCAAAGGTCTTGAGTTCCTTTCATGTTTGCACCTTACTGAGCCTTGTAACGCGCATTCTCAAATTTCAATGCACCGAAATCAAACATGTCATATATTACGGTGATTAATATTGCTGAAGAGGCTTGAGAGGCGATAGAAATTGAATTCGTCATTTTCTCAAAATGTTGAAATGTTAATTTTAAAATTCATTATTATATGTAATATTAACATGACATTAGTGTACTAAGCAATTTCTTGATCAAATATGAAATGGCATAACAATAAGTAGAACATGGAAAAGTTTTCTTAAAATACTATATGGTATGATAAGATTTTATTTCATATTACTTAGGAGACTTAGTGATGTGACTATATGAGATTGTGATGACCCTATACTAAAAGGTTCATTACCTTGACATTTCCAGCTTCTTTGATTGCATCAACAAGTTTAAGTTGGAGGAGAATTTGGTGGCTGCGGATGTGAACACCAGATATGGCACAAATCACAACATCAACAAGTTTCACAGCATTCACAAGGCTCTGGTGATCATTGAAAGAACCTTTCACAAGCTTAGCTCCTTGTTCCTTGAATGACAAAAGCAACTGAACTCTCTCAATGTCAACACCAATATCTGGCCTCTGAAGAACGTATGTTTCATGTCCCTGAGCCAAACATGCCTTCACTAACCTCTTTCCTAGGTACCCTGTTCCTCCAACAATAAGGACCTTGCTCTTTTCCATCTCTCAATTCTCTCTGTTTTTAATTTTTGATCTATTATTGTTTCTTGAAGTGAAGATGTGAATTTAGGGCCCTTATTATATAATTGAGGATGCTATTAGCTACAATATTGCTGTCTTAGAGTGTACATACAATACAACTTGAAAACGTGAATCATACTATTTTACCATTCACACTCTTGTTTGGCTATTCTTGGGAGGAATGCAAATGAACTGTTGCTTTGCCTTTGAGGTAAAGTCAATTTTGCTTGAAATTTTCAGCCTCTAGCTAGGTGGTGAACATTGACAGTGGCCCTAAAGCTCTTATTATTATTGTGTAACCAAACAGTGTTTCACGTTGAAAAATGAACTTGGTTAAGAAAGTTATTTTGTCGATCGGTCTTGCCTAAGTTACTCCAATTTCATCTTGCCTACTGCCTACTGCCTACTGCCTGCCAATAATTTTAAATTAAATTACTTGTGAATTTTGCAATTTTTTACTTTATTTATGATAAATAGTTCCATTAGTCCACTATAATGGGGTAAAATATTCACATAGGGTAATTTAAACAAACCCTTACCATAATATTTTGAAAAATAAAGTCGAGGGGTTAGAAGTCCCACAATATCTATAGATATGAATAAGAAAGTGCTTATAAAAGGTATAACAAATCTTACATCTAAATAAGTTTTTTGAGATAGAATTAGACCTCTCAAATTTTAATATAGCATTAAAACTTATCATAGATCTGTTTAGAGGAAATCAACACCCCGCAAATGTCAAATCCTGCAATTGTGATGTGTTTTTCTAAAACTTCTCTTATTTAATGGAGAGTAAACTAGTATTCGCAGCCTAAATGATATAGATAGAAATGGTCAATAGGGAAATAAAGTTTTATTTTCTTGTGACGTGTTTTTCTAGTAAACTTTCTCTATTTTAATAGAGAGTGAACTAGTATTCGTGGCCTAAATGATATTTGCTGGAACTTAATTTCTCGTGTCCAGTGTTCATATAAAAATAATTTTACAAATATCTTTATATTATATTTTAGAAGAAGGAAAGTCACCAGTACATTTCTTAGATTTTTAACTAATTAATAAAAAAAATGATATTTTTTTATTGAGGTTGTCTCAATGACCATAGATTTCCTGACCAGGTGGCTAATAGACAAAAAAAAAATGACCATAGACAAAATTTGAGTTAAATCACTCTAATTCTAGGAAATACAATTCAAATACTCATAAGATCCATATTTATAATATTTTTAAGGATGTCCCTTAACCAGACCTTGGATACGGTGGGCTTGCAAACGTCCAACTCCAGACAAACGCGTGCATAACGCCCATGATCGATGCAAGTGAAGCGTATTTCCGTCAACCTTGATAGACTTGTCGACCGCCTCTTCAAGAGGAAGTGAACACCGGATTCAATCCAGAAAATCTCAGCTACACCAACGATTTCAAGGTGGAGGAGGCTGATGGGATGAAATCTGGACTCCATTGTGCCACAACAACACAATGGTTAAAAATCATCCATGGTCCACCATGCAACACTCTTTCCATGTCCATTTCCTTGTCAAACTTGATCATGTAGAACCATGGTCAATACCAAAACCTCCACTAGGTTTCCAAAGGCTAAGGAGTTTCATCTTCATAGTTAGCTCAAGTAGTAAGAGCTATGGGTACATAAGGGTTGAGTGGGATGAAGGGTGAAGGGTACAAGGTTCGAACCATGAGGAGTGACTAATTTACTAACACCTAACGTTTGCCTATTAAAAAAAATAAAAATAAAATTGTAACCCAGATTCTTTCCAATCACCTTTAATTACCACCAATCACCTTTAATTAATTACCACCAACGCTTTCTTCCAAGGTTTGCTGAGTGTTATCATAATTACGTTCCTAAGTGTATTTGAGTGGGTATTGAACTATCATGAGTGAAAAGAAAAAAAACCTTTATGCAACCTTAATCATGAGGTTGATGTTTCGATAATCGCTTATGAGAATAAAGCGTATTTTATGATGCTTAATGTGACCATCCACAAAATGGATTAGGCACGGTTGTGGATGCTATGCAAAAAATTTCTGAGTTTGATAGAAGAGTGAAAACTTTTTTCAACTACCCTACACTAAACTCTCATAAAAGTTTGATAAAAAATTACTACATGAATAATTTTATATTTAACACGCTAATATTTAGTCAAAAAGTAATTTCACATCATACTAATATTTTTTTTTTGAAAAGCAGATGGTGGTATAGTTTTTAAATCCAACGTCATTAATTATAAGTAGGTATAGTTTTTATGATCGATATAACTAATTAAAATCAACAATTAATGCACGTTTAGTTGTCAAACTACACCAACTCTTGTTTGACAATTGTAATTACTAAATCTAGAAGCAATGCTTTAAGGCCACCAGGCTATCTACCCTTGCATAAATCAGAATTGATGTTTTTCAAATTTGAAGAAAAAAGTTGCAATCACTGAAGGATTTGGTCAGCCAACTAGTAACTAAAGAAAAAGTTAAAACTTTGAAGTCTGCTTACATGATATCATCAATGCATGTTTGGTTGGAAACTGGTAAGAGTCATAGTTAGTGAATAATGATACTTACCCACTCCTTTTTCACCTCCACCTCATTAAATAAGAAGAGAATTAATAGATATAACTGATATAATGTGTGATGTGACCGAAAATGCAGAAAAAGATAAAAAGAAAAAGGGGTAAAAATGAGATGTAAGAGAAAGTGAGGTGTGTATATATCATTAGTCATAGTTAGATACAAGCTGCGTCTAGCATAGTGATAATGACACAAAATCTATGCTTATCCACACACACAAAAAACTAACACAAAATCTATGAAAGGAAGAGTATCATGATGAGTGGTTTGAAAATGAAAATACTAATAAATTGAAAACTGAATCATATTTAATCAATAATGAAGTTGAAGTTAATTAAAAAAAAAAGTTGAAGTTGATTTCCGAAACATAAATAAAAAGGGTTGTCAAAATGACTCATGGCGAAGTTTGAGTTAAATAACTCATCATCCAATCACATTTGATATAAGTGAGTTGAAAATAAATTAATAAATAAAATATAGAAATTTCAACTCACTTATCTTCAATGTGATTGGATGATGAGTTATTTCCAAACTTTTCTTGGGTCATTTAGACAACCCCTAAATAAAAATAGTGAAATTGAAGTGTATTTAATATATACTATGTTTGTTTTTTTATAGGCAATAAGCAATATATTGAAGCGAAGTATAAGGGGTACTTCAACCCAATACATAGGAGGAAGAGGGAGAAAAAGAAATAAAAATGTTAACTATACATAACCACAACAAAGATCCTCCTACTATGTTTGTATTAATTATACGCAAGACTTTTGTACTGAGATTTTCTTATTCATCCTAGCTAAAAATTAATTATTCTGATAAAAAAATTGCTTTCTTATTAATCTCCTTTTTCAAATGTAATAGAATATTATGTTTTCCTCTTGAAAAAAAAATGTAACGGAATATTGAAAAATGATGCACATGCCTTGTGCCCTCCAACTCTTTGCCTTACTTTTCCACTTTGGAGAATTTAGTTCTAGATTAATCAATGAGCACAACATTTTTTCTTAAATTGTTGGGTAATTAATATACGTACTAATTGAATTCCTATAAAAAAAATGTACTAATTGAACATAACTTTAACGAATAAGATGTGTGAATGCTTTTTTTTTCTAAAAGGAAAAAACAAGTTAGTGAAGAAACAAGAAAGTAGGTAGTAGTTTTTATTGAATGTGACTATTATGGACAATGATACCCTTTGTTGGGAGAGAAAAATGCAATTTAAAATATGAGACCTTCCACCAACACCGAAAGCCACGAAGAAAACCCAACGTCACATTTTGACTCAAAATCTTGAAACATTAAATTTATAAGTTGCATCTCTTATAAAGTATTCACTTTACTCTTATTTAACCAATGTAAACCTCTTATATACTAACACTTCAATTCTTAACCTTCACTCTCTCAAGTATAAGTCATCACCACGTTACCATCCGCTCCTTCCAAAAAAACTATCCACAGTTAGGTGACTCGTCTCATTTTTTTTTTTTCGTTTCATACGGGTCTTCCAATTTATTTCCACGTGTTTTAGGTGTATGAATCTCTTTCCTATCTGGAATTTGCATACGCCGCCAGCTAGCATTTATGGACTGTAAAGTAACTTGCACTACATATATGGAAGACACACTTTTGATTACTATATCATGGAGTAACTTGCACTACAAATTAAATTAACAAGACATGCATCTTTAGGAGCTATGCCCATACCTTATGTAGCCCTTTATATTTATATAGTGAATGAGCCTTGCCCCTTCAGGCACACAGTATTATCAACTTTGACTTGAGGAACAGGAGAGGAGATAAAGGCCATGGGAATTAAGAGCAAGGTTCTTGTTGTGGGAGGTACAGGGTATATTGGGAGGAGAATTGTGAGGGCAAGTATAGAGCAAGGGCATGAAACTTATGTTCTCCAACGTCCAGACATTGGGCTTGATGTAGAGAAGGTGCAGATGCTGGTGTCCTTCAAGAAGCAAGGTGCTCGTCTTGTGGAGGCTTCTTTCTCCGATCACCAGAGCCTCGTGGATGCGGTGAAGCTCGTGGATGTTGTGATCTGCACCATGTCTGGGGTTCATTTCCGGTCTCATAACATTTTGATGCAGCTCAAACTTGTTGAAGCCATCAAGGCTGCAGGGAACGTTAAGGTACATATGCAGTATCTGTATATTATTGTTGCTCGGTAGGACTTGTGTATGCCCTCCTTGCCTTTAGATTTTAGAATTAGAGGTCATAAGTTGGTTGAGCCGACAAGCCGTCATCGCAGTGGTAAAAATGTTTGTTTGAACTTTAGGTTGAGAGCTCAATTTGTATGGGCCGCACTCTTAAAAAGAAACTTTTGATATTTCACCACATCAAATGAGAATTGCAAAACAAATTTAAAACACTTAAAAAAATTATTTTTATATTTACAAATTACAGCTTGTCTAAATGAACAATGAAAAATGTAAAAACTTAGTTTAAATAATCACCGTAGTCTTAGTTGGACCGATAATATTTAAAATAATAGAATTTCTGACATAGTTATTTTAAAAATCATTGGTCTACCTAGGATTAAGATGATTTAACCAAAGTTTTTTTAGGTTTAAATAACTCCATACAATTGAATAATTTTTAAACATTTTTTTTTACAAATAATATATATATATATATATATTGAACAGTAACATATTTTTCATTTTGCTACTAATGGAATATCCGTAAATTATTGAAATTGGTAAGAGAGTTAAAAAAAAATTGGTCAATGGTAAAAGAGTTAGAACTGATTCAAATTCTAAGATTTTTGGGTTGAAATGTATCCACCGTTTGGGTACCAAATAAAGGCATATACCAAACATTTTTTTTGGTCAACATAATCAATAAGAACACATTTGGTTGGCCCACTAAAATATACTTTCTGGGCTTATGTGCGCGGAAACCCGGTGGAGTGTATGAAATTCTCTTTTCTTTAGATGGTGGAGGAAATTATTATAAAATTATGCTATAGAAAATAATTTAGTTACATAAGATGAATATTAAGATGTGATAAGTGAGAGAATAATAAAAATGATGAAGGAGAGGAATAGAAGAGAGAAAAACAGAGAAAATACAAGACATTTCTTCATAATTCACACTTTTAAGTTTTACCTTCCTGCAAAAGGTAAAAATATTATAAGCATTTTCCACAATAATATACTATTTTTTATGTTACTAATTTAATAAACTCACGTTTTCTCGAATAATGCTTTGTTCACGTATTTTCCACTTATACTAAAAGAAAGATAAATAGAAAGAGAGAATGGAGAAATAAAATAAGTGATATAATATGTGATTAGAAAATGTAGATAGAGGTAGAAACAAAAAGAGTTGTGATAGGTAAACCACTGATAGTGATTAACACCCTTAGACACCTAGAACATGTGGAGAGATCAATGATGGAGAGAGGTCTAGGTCACATCATATCCTTCTTGATTGTATAAAATACGAGGTGTTTTTAGGTGTATGTCACTATTAATGCTGTTTTTGGTTTTTAGTTGAAAGTCTGTTTGGCGTATTAGAATTTGAGATCACTCATTCTGAAGCCCCAAATGTGAAAGAGGTTTTATATCACAATTGAGTGAAAGCACATTCAAACTAAAAAAACAAAGAGGTATTCATATATCATTTTTGAAAGAAAAAAAGTATAATGTGAATGAATGATTACTCCTTTTCCTCTAACTTTTTCTTTTCTCTTCCTTTAGCGTTTTCTGCCTTCAGAATTTGGCATGGACCCAGCACTCATGGGACATGCACTTGAACCTGGAAGGGTCACATTCGATGAAAAAATGACTGTGAGGAAAGCAATTGAGGATGCCAACATCCCTTTCACCTATATATCTGCCAACTGCTTTGCTGGCTACTTCGCTTCTAACCTCGCTCAGATGGGTACTCTCTTCCCACCTCGAGACAAAGTGCTTCTCTACGGTGATGGCAATGTCAAAGGTATCCAAATTTTCAAATTATTAGCAAATTCTATAATTTAATACTTTTCTTTAATGCCATCTTGTGCTGAAATTATAATCAGAATTTTAGTGTTTATGTCTGTTTGCACTAGTGTTAACGGATTACGGATACACAGTCACGTGGTCTGATACAATAATTAGAACATACTTAAATTAGTTATTTGTACTGGATGGTTATTAATTCTGTTGTAAGTAGTTAGTTAACAAGTAGTTTTATGGTTTGTTAGAGTAGTTAGCTTGATCTGTTAGAAACAGTTAGCTTGGTAGTTGAATAATGACTTTGTATATAAACTTTCATAGTGAATGAATGAAGCTAGAACGTCATTTCCAATTTTGGTCCCCAACCTATTGATTCTCTAGTTAACTAAATGCCTTGTATGATGATGAACTCACAATAAGCTGTTATTTGGTGCAGTTGTTTTAATGGATGAAGATGATGTTGCGACATACACAATCAAGACAATTGATGATCCACGAACATTGAACAAGACAGTGTACCTAAGGCCACCAGAAAACATCCTCTCTCAAAGAGAGCTAATTGAGAAATGGGAGAAGCTCATAGGAAAGCAACTAGACAAGTCCACTATGTCTGAACAAGACTTTCTTTCTTCCCTCAAAGGTTAAAGATGTTCACATTTCAGTTTCTATTTCATCTCACTTTCACTTCTTTTTTCTTCATATCTCTCATTTTTTCCTTATCACATCATCTATCATACATATATCTCTCAATTCTCTTTTTTTCTTCCTATCTCTTTTCATTTGATGAAGGTGGAAAAGTATGAAAAATTCATTTTTTAAGTTAAAATGCACCCAATTTGCCCAAAATAAAATAATAAAAAAGAAGCACACCTAGAATATGTGTCAGGAGTAACCAAATGAGTTAATTGAATTACCGATTTCACCTTTCGTCTTCTAAGTAAATGATTGAGGGTTCGTTTTTCAACTCTTATAAATGGAAAAATTTATCGGTCAATCTCCTACCGCTTAGTCTGATGACAAATGACAATATATTAGTCTCACAACTATCAACTGTAGATATCTTGATAAAAAAAATGTGTAAGAAGGGTGTCAAAGAGTTTCTTTTGCTAAAGAGTAGTTCATACATATGTCAATAAATAATGACTCTTGATTTGTGTGAATTCCTGCAGGTTTGGACTTTGCAAGCCAAGTGGGAGTGGGGCATTTCTATCATGTTTTTTATGAAGGGTGTTTGACAAACTTTGAAATAGCAGAACATGGAGTGGAAGCGTCAGAGCTTTATCCAGAGGTGAAGTACACACGCATGGATGAGTACCTACAACCTTATGTCTGATGAGATTATGTAAGCATGAAGAATTCAACCCTCCAAGCAGAAAATCTGAGTGATCTTGTAATAAAACTTTGAGGAGAAAAGAACGCTGGCCATATATGTGCAAGAAGTGATTTTCATTGTCAGTTGAAGGTTTATAATCATGTTTGCTTTCTTTGTGAACTTATTTGATTTTTCATCTGAACTCCACAGAAAATTGACCTTATAGTGGTGACTCAATTGCAGTAATGTTTGTGGATGCTCATTCTTGACCGGCTCCATCTTTTTTGCAAAAGTATTAAAAAATAATAACTTAATTGTGACTTCTATTTTATTCTTAAGAAAAATAATAAAGTAAAATAATATGTGTGAAGTGGCTTCAAATGTTCCTTTAAGTTTATTTGAATACGTACTCATTTTCACTTACAAGTTTTATCTCAAAGGAATAAATATTAAATTTGGATGTATAGGACAAGTATTTTGAAAAGTGAAATATGTATAATTTACCATTTTGGATGTACTTTATGTCATATAAATAATTGTGTTAAGATTATATTGATTACAAAACTTGTGTTCTTGTTGCAGTGACACAGATACTTGTTGTCTTACGGAAGAAAAAAAAAATTGACTTGGTTTGTCCAAGCAAGGTGTTAGGTTTGATATATAGAAATTGGGAACAAGCAAAGACCATAGCTTTCCTTTAGAAAATGAGAGATAACATGTTATCCTAATATGCAACTTTGGTCAATAAGAGAGGGAAGAAAATTATGGACAATATTTTGGGAAGTAAATTGAGAATAATATTATTCAGTTCAATGGTTAAACATGAGACAGGTCAAAAATTGTATACCCTATATGAAAGCATCTTGGATTCCATTTCAGCTCCATCTGCAGATACCATTTCATTGTTGCTACCTTTAATGTTTAAGTCAAACTCCCCCTCAATCTTAGGCTTTTGATCCTCATAATCTTCTCTCTCTCCTCCTTGATAATGGAAAGCTGAGCTATGACTCTTATTATAAAAATCATTCATGTCCATTATGTCATCTTTACTGTCTCTATTCATATTTTCCATGAAATTTGACAAAGCAAAGTTGAATTCAGACAACTGAGCTCTTGATGCTTCAAGAGTGCCTGATCCATCCAGGGAGATGCTCCTCTGGGCTTTCTCTAATGCAGCTTGCAAATACTTCCCTTGGGCCTCTATTCTCATCTGCAATTTCTTCTGTACCTATTACAAGGAAGGGCTTTGTTCAAGTGAATTAAGATTTTATAAAATTGAACATGAAAACTTTGTCAGAAAGTCACACCTCAGTCCTCACAGATAAAGCTTTGCAAGTAAAAAATGATTACTACCTCAAGCTGCTCTTCCAATCTCTTTTGAACTTCAATCTGACATCTCAGTGCTTCTGCTATTGGGATTTCTCTGTTTTGGTTATGTAAATTAGTTAGCAAAGGAGAAACTATAAAGATGCAGTGAGTTGCATTTACATAAAAATTGAAATGCTAATGCCTAAGTAACAAGTGTTAGGTGAGAATTGGGGTCATGGGAATTATTGCCATGCATATAACCTAAACAAAAGTGAAATAGAATTATTGCTCAAATAGTCAAATTGTAACATACCCCCCTTCATTATCTTCCTTATCACCTCTGTAACTGTAACTGGTATTAGGCCCTGAAGAACGATGACTGAAATTTACATATGAACATCCTAATTAAAGAAGAAACACAAACAAGGAAGGAATGTTATTGAACTTTTCCAGATTGTATGCCCTCTAGTTTAAGCAAAGAGACAAAACTAATAGAAAGACAAAAACTAGCTAGTAAAACATAACCTCTCTTTTGGAGAATTGGTTGAATTATAAGATAATTAGTTAAAAAAGATTGATTCAGAAACTCACTATTATTTTCTTTGTAGTGTTCGTCACTTTGCTTTCTAGCCTGCTGTCCAAGTCTATACTTCTGCAAATTAACAGGCAACACCATATTATGCCTCCAAATGGCAAGTCTTTGATGATGGTTAGGAGAAATAGTAAAATGAAGGAAAAAGGAAGATAAATTTGAGGTTAGTCAGCTAATAAATACTAATAGCATAAAAAGATAGAGAAGCCGGCACAATTTGATTCTTCACCAATCCATGGTACTAATGAAAGTATCATCTTAGAATTTTTGTATTACTATATATATATTACTCTATTGTAGTCCTAATGACTGAAAATAATATTGATAAAATAGTTATTAATAAGTTATATTTTCAGTAATAAGACAGAAGAAAAAATGGAGAAACCAGTTACCTGTAAATGGCTCTTCAAATGATATAATGTCAAGCCTTTCAAGCCCATTAACCTCAGAACAGACTTGGGAGTCGCCTCTGAACACACAACAAAACATTTCAAATCAATGTCAAAACTATTTGGAATGAAAAGCTTTTAAAATTGAAATAGAGTCCAAAACTTCATGGAAAGGTATTTGAATTACATTTTCCCAGTTTCAGACATTTATTAACATCAAACAGAAGACATTCTTCTCTTCCAGTGAAAACTTCTCTTACAAGTTAACTTCTTTGTATTCAACAATACCACCTACTTGCATGGTTGGATACATTATGAAAAATCACTATGAAACCAAAATCATGGTAAACAATCGCAAAAGCTAGAAGAAGAGAACTTGTTTTTGACGATTGTGATTTTGGTTTCACTGCACACTGTAATCAAAGAAAAGGGTTGTAGAACATACTCTCGGGGCCACCAAGCTTTGTGACAGCATCGACGAACCGGTCGTGAAGATCAGCAGTCCACCTCAGCCTCGGCTTTGGGTCTCTTGTCATCATCATCACCACCCCATCATAACCTTCTCTGCCACCACCACTCTCCATCACACACTTCACACCCTCACTCACTCAACAACAACTCTTCTCTCTTTTCTGTCTTCAATTGCCAAAAAAGCAAATTCTAGTCTTTAAGGGGATATACCCTATGCAAGTGAAGATGTTTTTGCTAATGGAAATGGTAGAATCTGTAACTCCACAAGCTACAAAATACTCCGATCAGCAATCATTCATAGCTTATTGGAATCACAGACCAGAAACCAAACAAGTCAGAAAGTAGAACATCATTGAATGATTAGACTAAAACAGAGGAAGGAGTGAGTTTTGGTGTGAAAATAAATAAATGAATAAAAAAGAGAAAATGGCTCCGTCGCGTAGGAATCAACAAAAAAACAAAAAGCGTCAAATACGGCGTTTGATGGGCTTATATATAATTTTCTAACAGCGATTCAAATTATTGTCACCCAGGTTTTAATAATAAACATGTCACAAGTGATGATTTTTAAACTATCTATATTCTATACTACCTTCTATTTACTTTCTTGTCATTCTTAAACCTTGAACTAATTAGGTCTCTTTTGGAAAAACTTATTTCAACTTATGTTAAAGCATATGCATTATTGTAAATGTTTGAGAATATTTTCATGACCTACTTATTTTCCAAAGATTAAGCTCGGAAGCTCTCAGTTCCAATGCGGTGGTGTGCAGTGGTACGAGAGTACGTGGCTAACAATACGATGGAATGGTGAAAATCACGGCGGAAAAGATACTTACTAAAGACACTCCGACTCTTAAGTCAGTTTAAGATCAGAGAGATAATCTCAAAGATTAGAAAAGCATTAAGAAAGCCTTAGTGAGTAATGCTTGGCTTACATTGTTGTTCAAAATTGTAATTCTAGAAGTCAGAATGAACAATTGTAGAGGCGACCACCCATAACCAACCGATTATGTTAGAGGATTTGAGATGTTAGTCATGCTTAAGTGAATATTGGCCATTAACTCTAACAACTAATCATTTTGTTCAACTAGTTGGCTATAAGTTGATGTTATGAGTTTATTTTTAAACAGTTTAAATTAGCTTATAAAGAAGTGTTTTTATCTACCTATAATATATTTTAATTTTATTTTAATATTTTCCCACATTAGCTTAGGAATAAAAACTTTTGCAATAAGTGTTTATTCATAACCATACGGGGTGGCACAAGTGGTGAATGTGCATTTTCTTAAGGGATTTCACCTAAGCTTCTGGCCCGGGTTCGATCCCCTCTGAGATCAACAATAAAAACCTTTGTGGCCAGGGACATCACTATCGTATCCCAAGCCAGATTAGTCACGTGGGGCCCCTTACTCTCGTGGAGACTGGTGGCCAAAGGAGGAAAAAAAAATGTTTATTCATATTACATTTAATTTAGTTGTTTAATCAAACACTTGACAATTAATAGTAGAGTAATTTGTTAAGTTGAAAAGTAATGAATGAGAAACTTAAATCAAATTCTTTATATTTTATTGTCAAGTGTGTTCACTTAAATAAATAAGGAGAGTAGATAATTTCTCTAATAAAAAATTATTGTTTTAAAAAGAGTTTAATGAATATGTATAGTTAGTGTATAATTATTTTTACAATGACATCCAATTAACGTATATTACATAAGATGATTACATTCATTTCTGTTTTTAATTAAGACAAAAACTTATTTTCTAATTTGGCAAAGTTCAATTGAACATTTGTATAAACAAAATTTACACTGTCAATACATAGTTTTAATCCTTTTAAAAAGTATCTACAACCAAAAAATAACTTTAAAAGGTCACAATCTTACTATGAAGTGGAGGTTGTAAACTCAATTCATAGAAAACATGAGACAACATTTCTTACAAAGATTTCCAATTTAATCAGAACTACCTTTAGTAGAGAATATATATGATTAGATTTTGATGAAATGAACCTAGGAATTTTGATGTGAGATTTGTACTAAGTGAATGGAATCAGAATTGTTACAATACATTATGTATACTATCTTGATTTAGGTGGTATGTGGTTTAGGTGGTATATATATAATACTTAAGATTCATGTCACCTTGTAGAAATTAGCAGCTACTAATTAAGTACATTGTTTAAGGAACATGTTAGACGAAATCCCGGCGACGAATCCGAGGTAACATCGTGGTGGATACTGCGTTTTATAATTGTGGGACAGGTCGAGACAATGAATGACTAGGGTATCTAACGAATGTGTCAAGCTGCTGCATGTTAGCACCGTTGGATTGGATGATATGGGTAAGAATGATAGAAGAGAGGTGAGTTTGTTAGGATGATCCAACGGCAGCGGTTGCGGGGCCACGTGGAAGATTCTGACCAAAGGGGGAAAGGCCCAAAACTGAAGGGATAGAGTCCAAAAGGGAAGGTCACCTCGGAGTTTCGCTGTCACATGAGTGGGACCCACCAAACGACACACGTTTCGGTTTGTCCGTGGCGGCAGAATATTCTTCCTCCCTCTCCGGCGGAGCAACGGAGGAATGGAATGGACCAAGGAGCTGTATCTAGACTGGATGAGAAAAGATAATTTTTTATTTTTTATTCAATCAAATAATTTGTGTCTTTATGGTAGGAATGTGGTTGATGTGCTTTCACCTGTGGTGAATGGAGTGAATCACCATTTTGGTCCCTGAGATTGTAAGCGTCGGTCATAGTAGTCCCTGAGTTTCATTAATGGTGAAAAAAATCCCTGAGTTTGTCTCCGTCGGTCATAGTAGTCCCTAACCACGTTGGGCCGTTAGTCCCTGGGACGGAAAAGTGACATGTCACTTTAATTGACACCTTGGCTTGCCCCCGTGTCGTGCCACGTGTCATAAGTTACTTTCCCCCCAAAAATCTTTATTTCACAATGATCCCTGATGACGTGGCACCTCCCCATTGGACCAATATGTGGGCAAATTAGTCCCTGCCAACCTATGATCATAATACGTTGTAGAGTAGAGAGAGCGAGTGTCAGACCATCTTCTTCTTCCTTACCCATTGCAGAGAGAAAAGCTTCAACCTTTGAGAGGATTAGGTTGAAAAACACTGGTTCCCGAGCGGCGGTGAAGTTGGGTGTGTTCGTTGTTGTTGTCTGGTGAAGGACGACGACCGACGGTGACGAGTTCCACGGTGTGTCTTCATCGTTCTTCACGACGTAAAGGTATGTTTTTGCTTTAAGTTTCATCATTATTTTCGTCTTATATTTCATGGTTTTATTTGTGTTAGTGTTCGAATGGATGTTAGGTTGGTGTTTGTGTAGTGAGATTTTGGGTCTGGTTGTTGGATTTTATTTGGGGTTGGGGTTTATGATGATACATGCTATTATGGGAAAATGAAGAAAAGTTTTGTTTTTTCTATTTGTGTTCTAACCCGGCGTGCTTTGTTGAGTTGATTTGTGGTGGTTTTGAACGTTTTGATGTTATGTGAAAAACCCCAAATTTTGTATTGAGAAAACCAAAAAAAATTTCATGATATTATTTCTAATTTTGTGTGTCATGCAATGCAGATGATTAATCGCAGGATGACTCTAATTTTGCACCATGGTGGAAATCTAGTGACAAATGCTGAGCCTGATGGTGTTGGTGTGTTGTATGATGGAGGTGAAATGTGTGTGTGGGAAGACATTGATGTGGATACATTCAATGTATTTACGCTGGAAGCATTAGCCAAAGAACACTACTACCACAGCTTTAGCAAAATATGGTTTCGGAATCATGGAGCTGAAGAAGGGATAATGGATCTCATTAAGGTTGAAGGGGATGATTCTATAAGAGACATGTTCATAGTTGCTAGGAAGAACAACTGGGAGATAGAAGTCTACTTTGAGCATATTATGAATCATGAGGAATTTATTGTGCATGGACCTCCTGATGCAGTGGTGCCTAGTGAAGATGATGATGATGTGGAGATCATACCAAATGCTGAAAATGTTGTAGAACCAGAGGGAAGCAAAGTAGCTGATATTGCAAGCAGAGTTCCTGATCCAGTGGTGGCTAGTGATGATGATGATGATGTGGAGATCATACCAAATGCTGAAAATGATCAAAGCATGCATGTGGACAGTAATGAAGACAATGAGGACAATGTTGAGCTGATGATGAGTGAACAAATGTTGGCTGATATAGATGCATGTGTTGACAGATTTATGGAAAGGGATGATACTGCTAATGGGAAGGGGAAGAAGGGAAGCACAAAGGAGAAAGGGAAGAAGGCAAGCAGAGATGAAAAGGGGAAGAAGCCAAGCAAGGGGAAGAAGCCAGTCACAAAGGAGAAAGACTTGAAGGGGAAGAAACCAATGGTGGGAAAGAAAAGGTGTAATTCAGAGACTGATACCAGTGAAACACAATCCTATTATGGAAGTGGTTCTGAGAGTTCTGATGATGAAGACAGTGCATATGAGCCAACACATGTGGAAGAGCAGGAGTGGTCATGTGAAGAACATAGTGAGAACTACCATAGTGAAGAGCTAAACAGCCCTGTAAGTACTGATGATGAAGGCAACTCAAGAAGAAAGGGAGTTTTCCCTCAATTCAAAGAAGGTTCAGGCTTTGGGCAAGTTCACTTGGAGCTTGGAATGGAATTTGCTGATCTGGGCACATTTAAACAAGCTGTGAGAGACTACACCATACAAGCAGGGAGACAAATGAGGTGGTTGAAAAATGATAGTGTGAGGTGCAGGGCTGGATGCAGGGTGGAAAAGTGTCCTTGGGTGATATTCTGTGCATGGAGCAATGCAACAAAAAGCTTCCAAATTAAAACTTTTGATGACATACACACTTGCTGCAGAGGCTTCAAGAACAAGCAAGCAAATACAAAGTGGGTGGCTGGAAAGCTTGTGGACAGAATTAGAACACAACCAAACCTTACTCACTCTGAGGCATTTGATGTAATGAAGATTGAATATGGAGTTGTTTTGGATGACACCAAAATCTTCAGGGCAATGAAGCAGGCAAGGAAGGCTGTGGAAGGAAGTGAAGCAGAGCAGTATGGCAGGTTATGGGACTACTGCCATGAACTAATGAGGAGCAACCCCGGTTCCACAGTGAAGATGGATTGCATTCCAATCACTGATTCTCCACCCCAATTCCAAAGGATCTACATTTGCCTGGATGCATGTAAGAGGGGCTTCAGAGCAGGATGTAGACCTGTAATTGGGCTTGATGGATGCTTCTTGAAGGGATATTTTGGAGGCCAGCTCCTGTCAGCTGTTGCACAGGATGCAAACAACCAAATTTATGTGATAGCTTATGCAGTGGTTGATGTTGAGAATAAAGACAACTGGAAGTGGTTCCTTGAGCTTTTGCATGGGGATTTGGGGGATTATAGGCAACATGGCTGGCATTTCATGTCTGATATGCAAAAGGTAAATTTAAGTCAATTATTTTTTCTATTTGCTCGAAAAGATGAGGGACTAATATGCCCTTTATATGACTAGTTTAGGGACTAACATTGAATCTTATATTATTGTTACAGGGCTTGATTCCAGCACTGCAAGAGGTCATGCCTGGTGCTCAACACAGGTACTGTGTAATGCATCTTTGGAGAAATTTTACCAAGCAATGGAAGGATAAGGAGTTAAAAAATGCTGTGTGGGCGTGTTCAAGAGCTACCACTGTTGTGGAATTCAATAAGAAGATGGATAGGGTGAAGAGGAAGAACCTGGCTGCCTGGACTTATCTGAATAAGTGGCCAAAGAATTCATGGACCAAGGCTTATTTCACTGAGTTCACTAAATGTGACAACATCTGCAACAATGCATGTGAAGTGTTCAATGCCAAGATTTTGAGGTATAGAGGGAAGCCAATACTGACACTACTAGAGGAGGTGAGGTGCTATATTATGAGGACTATTGCAAACAACAAGATGAAGCTGAATGGACATTTGGGTACTCTACCACCAATGCAACAAAGGAGGCTTGACATTGAGAAAGAAGGGAGTAGGAAGTGGACTACAACATGGACAACTGATGGTGAAAAATATGAGGTAGCTATTTGGGATACTAGAGTTGGTGTGGATTTATTGGCCCAGACATGTACTTGTAGATTCTGGCAATTGAGTGGCATGCCATGTAAGCATGCATGTGCAGCTATTGGTTGGAAGAATATGAGGCCAGAGGACCATTGTCATGCTTGGTTGACAATGGGAGCTTACAGAAGCACCTATGAGTTTGCAATTCAGCCAACAAATGGTCCAAATTACTGGGAAGAAACTCCTTATCTGAGGCCAATCCCACCTAAGCTGAAGAGAAAAGCAGGGAGACCAAAGAAGAATAGGAGAAGAGATAGCACTGAGGCAGCTCCAAGTGGGACAGCACCTAGTGGGGCAACAAGATCTACTCAAGCTGGGAATGCTCAGGCAGGTGGGAGAAGGACTAGGATTAGGAGAGCTCTTGGTGAAACTAGATGTTCAAGGTGTGGGTTATATGGTCATAACACCAGAACTTGTCATCATCAGGGTGTTGCACTGATGCCTAGGAATTGGGTTCCACCACACCCTGAGGAAAATGAAGGCAATGATCAATGTCACCAAACTGAGATTGACCTCTCACAAACTGCTCCAAATGAAGAACCATTGTCTCAGCCTATAGCACAGGTATAATCATGCATATTATACTCTCACAAACTGCATATTATCATGCATATTATACTCATGCATATTATATCTTGTTTGTAGGCACCTAATTCCCAAGCCCAAGTTCCAAACAATCAAACTAGGCCACCAAGGAAGCCTAGGCAGCCTAGGGCTTCTGTGCATGTGGCTGGGCCTCCTGTGCATATGGCTGGGCCTTCTGTGCCTCAGCCTGGGCCTTCTATGCATGTGCCTGGGCCTTCTGTGCCTCAGCCTAGGCCTTCTATGCCTCAGCCTATGCCTCCTGGGCCTCTTGTTCAGATTGGTGGACCTTTTGTTCAGGCTGGGGTCAGGGCACCTCCAATTAGAGCCTCTGCATTCAGGGCCCCTCGTTTTGCAAACAGGCCATGGTCAGCCCCAGCTCCCCTTGCAGTCCAACCAGGTTTGCAGATTAGGAGTTCACCCACACCTGGACCAGTATCAAATGAGCCCCGTATGCCTACAATGACCTTCATACCAACTCCTAGGACAAGGCCAATGCAAGGTGATCAGAACAAGTGAAGAATTGCAGCATGGAAAGATTTTTTTTGATATCCCTATCCATAGTATGATGGGACTGTAACTTTTCTGGAATAGTGGTGCTTTAAATTGTTGATGGGAACATAAATTATGTCCTTTTATTTATTTGCTATCCAGTAGGTAACTTAATTAGACATATGATGTATTTTGATGAGTATGATATCTTTGATGATCTCAGGGCATTACTTGATTCAGTTTGACATCTATCCATGGTTCCTTCATTGCATATTTTTTGATATCCCTATCCATAGTATGATGGGATTGTAATTTTGAACAGAATGGATGTGCAATCTACAATTTTATGATCATGTGATATCTTTATTATCAATGACAAAACTATGATAGTGCATTACTTAAATTGATTTCTTATTTAGTATTATCATTTGCTTGAATAGACCACAAAACTATGATAGTGCATTACTTAAATTTTCATGTCCATATATTGATTGATTGCATCAGGTCAGCTTACAAACATATTTCAACCAATACAAACATAACCATGTCCCTTATATCCCCCTTATAACAACAAAAGACATGCCAATCACCATAAACATAACCAATACACAAACAAGACCTCTAAGCATCCTAAGTTCTACATTCTTAAACTTGTTCTGCTCCTCAACCAAGGCAACATTCTTCTCCAGAACCCCCTTTATCGTTCTCAACTCCTCAATCAGACATTCATTTTTCAGCATAACTTCCTTCATCATTGAGAGTTCCTCAAGCATAGCATCATTCTTGACCACAAGCTCCTTCAATAGCATAGAGTCTTCAGCCTTCATACCCAGACCACTGGATTCATCTGTGTCCGCTACATCATCTACCCATCGAAAAAAATTGCAGTTTGACTCATGACCCTGTGACATGTGAACTTCAGAAAAAGAAGGATGAGAACAGAGGATGATGAAAATGAGGAAGAAGACCATACCTTGGGTAGATAGCAACAATAAAAAGCTTTCCCTGGGTTCGCGTCTGTCCTCGACACCCTCACCTTTGCCTCTTCACCGCATTTGCATCGAGGGTTTCCGCCGTTAACAGATGAGCTACCGCCACCATTTCCCTTCGTGCTTGACCTCTGTTGAACGCGGCCTTTGAAACCCTCACCCGTTGTCATGTTCGATTCAACAATAAAGAGCACAGGAATTGCAGTTTGGAGAGAAATCGAGAAGGAATTTTGGAGATTTAGAGGAATTGGGGATTTGGATATGGTTCTAGGGTTCACTGATTTGGGAATTTTAAACCCAATTCGAAGGGACTAAAATGATCGATTTAATCTCCTTATAACTTTGTCCTACGTGGCTGAGTCTATGTGTCACTTAACGTTGGTTCCATCCCAGAGACTAACGACCCAACGTGGTTAGGGACTACTATGACCGACGGAGACAAACTCAGGGATTTTTTTCACCATTAATGAAACCCAGGGACTACTATGACCGACGCTTACAATCTCAGGGACCAAAATGGTGATTCACTCGTGGTGAATGGTTTGATACTTTGAATTATTGGGCTCGCCATATCATTCAGCGGGTTAAAAAATTATTGGGTTGGATCTAGGAGGTATGTATTGCTTACATCATGCGAGAGAGGAATAATGCAGCAGATCGATTTCTTGGCTAGACAAGCTTCAAGAGCGTCTTTCTTAAGGTGTGTCTGACAGCTTCCGTCTTCTGATGTCATTGCGTCGCTCTACCTTAATGCTTTAATTTAGTTTTGTGTCGTTTAGTTTTCCTATTGTAAAAAAGAAAATTAAGAGAAGGGAATGTGTTATGCTTTTCATATTTTGATGTATAAATTTCTCTACGCATACAAACAAAACAAAGCATAGGGATTGTTTAGTCCGTGAAGAGCTGATAATCTTTCATGATCTAACACCTTGTGTTTTCTTCTGTTTTTCTAATCTCATTTCATCGTCTTCTGCTCACTTTTATATGCCTAGATTTTATTCCTTTTGTTTGTGGGTCCATCTAATTACCTTCACAAATCACACCCACAAGAAATGTTTATTTGATCTGCTTTATATATACTACCCATGGTTAATTCTTGAAAAAGTTCTTAGAAATTGAAGTTAAGCAGTAGAATCGAAAAAGATTTGATGGTGAAATTTGAGCTTGTGACTAGTTCATTCCCTTAGGACAAACAACAACTCATCTTACCTTAAACTTTACTAAAAGGTTAAACAGAAATATATATTGAACAGTACTGATGACTAATAATCAGTATCAACTAAATTATTTCCTCATATCATTGGCAAGTTTTGACTGGTTTCTCCTTCTAGATTTTAACTTCTTTGCTTGACTTTCTCTGAAATGACAAAGAAGGTGGTCAATTACAACAGGAAATGACAATTTTATACAGTTCGAAACCAAATGACAAGATGATCTGGCTATCCAATCTAGTCTGGATCACATGTTGGGTTGGGCTACAGTACGATTCTGGGAAAATGATTGAAATTGCATGCCAGCCAACAACATAGATTATTTCTTCAGAATGTTGACATATATATTTTTTTTTTAAAATAAAGTAGGCAACTTTTGAAGCCTTTTCTGAGGGGCATTCATCCCCTCCTGAATACAAGCTTGGTTATTATTAAATTGTGAAACCTGGGACCAAGTTAGTTAGAATAGAAAATTCTAAACTTAGCTCTCTGCTCCAAAAATGGGATCAGATACAATCAATTTACAATTATTTCCTCCTCAAACCCCAAATTGTAGCCTGCATAATGGATACTATGATAAACAATTAACTCTAATGGTCATAGCCACTTAATCTGCATTTATTACTTGATGTGTTTCCTCCATCATAATGTGGTCGACCAGCGAACATGTCCTTTAAGAGGCCTGTCATCCTGATGTAGGAATACAAGTCCCCATGATTTCAAGCTTTCAAGATTAGAGAAACATGCCTTATGAAGATCTAACCGGTGGGGCACTTTGAACTTAGTCCTGTTATAATCTCAGTCTCTATATAAAAACATGTTTTCCTCTACATCATTCAAATCTCTATTGTTCGATCGGCCGATACATCTTGATCATTCTTCTTCCTTGTAGGAACAATTATCCTATAAATCCTCTAGTCCCTTATAGTATAAAGCCTTATTCACTCTTTGATAACTCCGCCTATTACCCCTTACTCAATCAATATCTCAAGTCAACCAGTGCATAGACTACTCAATCCCAAAGCTAAAGGAGTAAAATGACTAATGCTATTACATTAGATCAGCTACAAATAGAAACAGAAAGAAAAAACAAAAACTGTTCAACAAAATGCACAATCCATCTTGACTCATTTATGACTTCAATTTGATTTTTTTGTTAGTTAAAATTTCTCATTTTCATTAGATTGTGATCTCCTTCTTCTTGTAGTTAGCAATACTCTCCTAAGGTCATTCATTGTCCCTTTTTTTATCATAGGCAATGTGTTTAGAAAAACAGGTAACAAGAGGAGAGGTTCTACCTGAGTCGATCGAAAGCTTTGAACCTTTATGTAAATGTGAAACAGTATGTAAGAAAAAAAAAAGTGTCAAGTATAATAGTCAATTCATGGATAAAAACTTGAATATATCTTTAACTGGATCAAATTGCTTTCTAGCACAAGAATGTCAACACATTACATAAGATCACGTTCAATAACCATATAAAATGACAAAACATACAGCTACACCAATCAGCCACAACTTAACATCTTCTGCAACTACTTGCATCATCATCAATATTTGGCTCATTATGTAGAAATGGCAAGTGGAAGAAACAGAGGTAAAGGGTCATATTGGGCTTATGATCTAATGGGCCAGATATACTAGAAATGGTAAGAGGCAACTGATATAAGCTTCATTCAATTGGGCTTATGATCTAATGAACTAGATATGCTAAAAAAACTTATACTTTTTTTTTTTGAAATTCTTCTATTTTCTGTTGTGTCCTGAACACTTAGCTTAATTTATACTTTCAAAAAAAAGGCTTAATTTATTAGTAATAATAATCTGCTTATTGACCAGTCCAAGAAGGCAAGAAGCATTAAAATATGAAAGAAGCTGCTGTATCCACCGAACCTGTCTCGCAAAGTGTGCGTAGAGTCAGAGACTTGAAGCTGAAGCCAAATCATTATCCTAATTCAACAACGCTTTACCTTCTTAACCTGTAAGCAATTCCTTTCATTTTGTTAACTCATCTCTGACTTGCAATCTCGTCACTTGACACTTGTTCCATCTTGTGATCATGGCAGCAACATTGGTTGGTGGAGCTTTCCTTGGTGCATTTCTTAATGTTGTCTTCGACAGGCTTGATTCACCTCTTGTTGTCAACTTCATCCGAGGGAAGAAGCTTGGCCCTTTACTTGAAAGGTTGAAGACAACTCTCAAAGTGGTCAGAGCTGTGCTCAATGATGCTGAGAAGAAACAGATTACAGACTCTGATGTTAAAGACTGGCCCAGTGAACTCAAACATGTTGTCTACATGGCTGATGACTTGTTGGATGAAGTTTCTACCAAAGCTGCTACTGCAACTCAAAAGGAGGTAACTACTAACTTCATCTCTCGCTTTTTCAATGCACAAGATGGGGATATGGCTAGTAGGTTGAAGAAAATAGTTGATAAACTAGAGCATATATTAAAACTAAAAGAGAGTCTTGATCTCAGAGAGATTGCAATGGAGAGTTCATCATGTAGAATTCCATCAACATCTGTGCAAGATGAATGTGTGTATGGAAGGGATGGAGACAAGAAAACTATAATCAAGTTATTGTTAGATGATAATAATGAAAAAGTATCTGTTATCCCTATTGTGGGAATGGGTGGAGTCGGAAAGACAACTCTAGCCCAAATGTTGTACAATGATGACAATTTGAATCAAAATTTTAATTTTGATTCCAAAGCATGGGTTTGTGTTTCTGAAGCATTTGATATCGTGAGGGTTACGAAAACTTTAACAGAGGCACTTACTCAACAAGCTTGTCAAATCAATGATTTTAATTCACTTCAGGAGAAGTTGGTGGAAAAGCTAAAGGGGAAAAAATTCTTCATTATATTGGATGATGTTTGGATTGAAGATTATGACAGTTGGAACCTTCTTAAAAAACCTTTTCAATATGGGATGAGGGGAAGTAAAATTCTTGTAACAACCCGTAGTGAAAATGTTGCTCCCATTGTCCAAACTGTTCATACTTACCATTTAAACCAACTATCAGATGAACATTGTTGGTCGGTGTTTGAAAACCATGCATGTCTTTCTCAAGGATCTGGTGAGAATGCAACAGCTCTAGAGAAAATTGGCTTGGAGATTGTTAAGAAGTGTAAGGGACTTCCTTTAGCTGCACAATCACTCGGAGGTTTATTGAGAAGAAAGCGTGATATTAGGGATTGGAATAATGTACTGTATAGTGACATTTGGGAATTACCTGACAGTGGAAGTAAGATTATTCCATCATTGAGAATCAGTTATCATTATCTCCCTCCTTATTTGAAACGTTGCTTTGTTTATTGTTCGTTATATCCCAAAGATTATAAATTAAGAAAAAAAGATTTAATCTTGTTATGGATGGCTGAAGATCTTTTAGAACCACCAAGAAAAGGGAAGACTTTCGAAGAAGTTGGTGATCAGTATTTTGATTATTTAGTTTCGAGGTCATTTATTCAACACTCGGGTACTGAATGGAATGAGGAGATTTTTGGGATGCATGATCTCATGCATGATTTGGCAACATTTCTTGGTGGGGAATTCTACTTTCAATCAGATAAACTTGGGGAAGAAACTACAATCGGTAGCAAAACTCGCCATTTGTCATTCATCGATTTTGGTAGTCCCAGGTTGGAGAATGTTGGAGTAATCAGTAGTGCTAAATTCCTAAGAACACTTTTGAGAACGGAGCATGAATTTCCTCATTTTTTGAATGATGAGGTACCGTGTACTGAGCTGTTGAATCTTGAGTACTTGAGAGTTTTATCATTTCGTTGCTTTCGGAAGATCATTACATTGCATGATTCTATAGGTGGAATGATCCATTTGCGTTATTTGGATCTCTCCAGGACAGGAATAGAGTTACTGCCGGAGTCATTGTGTAATTTGACTAATCTGCGAACGTTGAAGCTGGAATATTGTGCTAACCTGACTATGCTACCTAGTGGGATGCAAAATCTTGTGAACTTGCACTATCTTGGTATTGATGGAACTCGTAATATAGAGGAGATGCCGAAAGGAATGGGCAAATTAAAGCAGTTGCAGCATTTACCTTACTTCATTGTGGGTAAGCATGAAGAAGTCAAGATCAAAGAACTAGGAGGACTTTCGAATCTTGGTGGATCGTTTAGAATTATGAAACTGGAGAATGTTGAGAATAGTAGTGGAGCGTTGGAGGCAAGAATGATGGATAAGAAGTACATTCAGCATTTAGAATTATGTTGGTCTTGGTCCGATGAGGGTTGTAAGGATTCCCAAATGGAAATGCATATACTTTGCAATTTAGAGCCTCACTGTGACCTTCAATCCCTAAAGATATTCGGGTATAGGGGTACCAGATATCCGGATTGGGTTGGAAAGCCGTGCTACCACAATATGACTAGTATAACGCTGTATGGTTGCAAGAATTGTTTTACGCTCCCTTCACTTGGACATCTGCCATCTCTCAAGCACCTGAATATTTATAATTTCAACATGTTAGAGACTGTTGATGACAGTGTTTTCAACAATAATGGTGGCGGCTCTTTGTTGACAGTACCCTTTCCCTCACTTGAATCTCTTGAATTTAAGAAGATGCCTTGTTGGGAGGTGTGGAATTGTTTTGAGCAGTCACGTGCTTTTCCTCGACTTAAGCATCTGAGAATAGAAGATTGTCCAAAATTGAAGGGAGATTTGCCAAGTGACCTCCCTGCTCTAGAAGAACTTGAGATAGAAGACTGTGAGCAACTAGCCTGTTCTCTTCCAAGGGCTTCCACTATGCTGCGCCGACTAAAGATTGTTACAGCCAATAAAGTAGTATTGCAAGAGTTACCATTTGTAATACAATGTTTAACAATTGAAGCAAGCCCTATGGTGACGGAATCCGCATTTGAGGTCTTCATGAACAAGCCACCAACTTGTCTCCAATCTTTAAAATTAATGGACTGCTCGTCTGCCATGTCATTTCCGGGTGATTGTTTACCTGCCTCTCTAAAGACTCTTGAAATTAAGGATTTTAGAAAACTAGAATTCCCTCAGCAGCAACAGACACACGAGTCACTAGAAACACTGGAAATACACTGCAGCTGCTGCTCGCTCACGTCTCTGGCACTGGATACTTTTCCAAATCTCAAAGAACTATCCATCTTAGACTGTGAAAATTTGGAATCTCTTTTGGTGTCACAATCAGGAGATGGAGATGTCGCTCTTCAAAATCTGACTTCTCTTGAGATCAAAGATTGCCCGAATTTAGTATCATTGGCAAGAGAAGGATTGGCGGCTCCCAACTTGATTGAATTCTCCGTTTCTGATTGCGACAAGTTAGAGTCATTGCCTCGTCGGATGAATACTCTTCTCCCAAACTTGGAACTTCTAAAGATACGTAACTGCCCAAGAATTGAGTCGTTTCCTGAACAAGGTATGCCGCCTAGCTTGAGAACAATTGTTATCACTTATTGTGAGAAACTACTGAGCGGCCTATCATCCATGGACATGCTTACTGATGTCTGTATTCATGGTTCATGTGATGGGATCAAGTCCATCCCAAAAGAGGGTTTGCTGCCTCCCTCCCTTCAGAGACTATATCTGATTGGATTGTCAAGTCTGGAGACGTTTGATTGCAAGGGGCTTCTGCACCTCACCTCCCTCGGACTTTTAAGAATAAGGAATTGTCCAAAGCTGGAGAAAATGGCTGGAGAAAGGCTACCTGCTTCTCTAACTGAACTTGGCATCTATGAATGCCCTTTGCTGATAAAACAGTGCTGCATGGAGCACCCTCAAATTTGGCACAAAATTTCCCACATCCACCACATTGAGGTTGATTTCAAAGTAATTTCATGACGCAGGCCGTGATTATCAACGGGTAATTCTTCTGCTCTCACCCGCTTTTCTTCATTATCTCCTCTACAATCAAAGGGAACCTATTTTCTACCACCAGTTTACTAATTAGCCTATTTTGAAACAAAAATTATTCATCAATTTGAATCAAGCATCTGTTTCATTTCACGCCTTATATGTTGGGACAATTTAAAATTATAATTACATTTCAACAAGTCCATGCTTCGTTGGCCCTGTTTGGTGGTTTATTCAAAGTGTGCTACAATACAGTTTTGTTTCTAATTTTCTTTATGTTAAACATTTGGGTATGTTTTAACAAAACAAACTGTCTAGATTATTATTTAGTGATCTTCATCTTGTTGCTTGTAGATTGTTACGTGGCCAGTTGGTCGCACCATTGAACTGCGCGGCCAGAACAAAGATTTTTTGCTTACCATCATCAGGTACAATTATCCTTCAATAGAAAATAATTTTACTAAAAAATAAAGATACTATTTTTTGTAGAATACAAATTTGATCAGGAAACAATCGTGAACTTGAAGTATTAGTGTTTTCTGCTTTTCTTTATAGTGTGTTGTATTAGTTGCTCGTAAGCCATATATATTAGCAACAGACACTGAAACTTCTTGCTTTCATTTTTATTATATTTCTTGTGTATATGACTTATCCAATAAAATTATACATTTTATGGAAACTGATTTAGTATTACGTTACTGAATCTCCAGGGAATGAGCATATTTTCAAAGTAAATACAACCGTTAATCAAATTGGACGAGTAGATTTCTTCCCATTCTCAAGATTGGAAGAAGAAAAATAAAATACTGGTATTCCTTTTACAAGATCATCAAATACTTCAATAGCAAGCAAATTCTGTGAAACAAGAACATTATTAATATGTGGCTTTTTATTTTAAATTTCTCAGTGTACCAGAAATCAACAGCCGTGCTTGTTTCTTCACATTATATTAATTCAGAAAGTGTAATTGGGTGCATACAGGGCCGGTCCCGACATTTTGAAGGCCCTGGGTTAATAATAAAAATGGACCCCTAAATTTTTTTTTGGAGAAAGTTTAATAGGTACACTAAACCAAATAAAGGCCTTTTACAGCGCTTTGGACCTCTAGCCGCTGTAAAATAGTATACAGCAGTACAAAGCGCTGTAAAAGATGGACTTTTTAAAGCGCTTTTTTAAAGAAAAACGCTGTAAAAAGTATTCGAATTTTTTTTTGAGGCTCCTTCTTTTTGGAGGCCCTGGGCTGTGGGCCTGCTTGCACAGGCCCAGGGCCGGCCCTGGGTGCATATTACTGTCGGCCTTATTGAGGTTAGAATGGAATTTTGGATTCTTGGTATCTGGTTATTTTTCAGCTATGTTATGGTTAAATGGCCTGGAGAAGATGCATGTGCCCATGGGTCTGAAATTAACTTTGGACAGGAGCAGGGAGCTGAGGAGAGATTTTGTTTTACTTGACATGGAACATTCTCAATAGGTGATTATTTACTTGGGCGGCTTCTCATTGGATACCAAGTGAAGAGTAAACAGGTATAGTAGGGCAGAGATCATCTATGTGATGTGGTGATGATTCCTAAATTTCAGTGAGTTGTGCACTATACTTCAACGGATTTCTAATGGTTTCCTTTCCTCCCTAGTTCTTTGTGAATACTTTTTTTCTTGGGTGTCAAATTTAGTTGTACTGTTTAGAGGCCATAAACTTGTTACTGTTTCTTTTTTTCTATCCCTAAGAGGGTGAAATTCTTAATCAACTGCACATTTTACTTTTCTGTCTTTCTGGGCTAGCAAAATGAATCTTCATGACTTGGTAACAGTTGACCGCCTATTCTTTGAACAATCATAAGTTTTTATGTTTTTACAGTACAAAAACAGCATGTAATATAAATGGAATATGTCCAACCTGCTTCAATTGAGAAAGATGTGAATGTTGTTGTACTCTGTTTAAAGTTTAAACAATTATACTGTTGTAATAAATCAAGACAGTTGTGAAGATTCTTTTTCCTTCATAGTTACCCAAAGTGGCTTATATGGGTTGTTACAATTGAATCTAGTTACACAGTATTGTTTTCACTTGACACCAGTGCTCTGAATGAGAATGAACTGGAAGAAAAGGAGGGAATCACAAATTCCTTTTGTTTTTTATGCACAGGATCAGACTTCAGGGCACAGATTGCTTGTACATCAAATTCTCTGTAGGAACAGATATCATACCTATATGCTTGAACGTCTTTGCAGTATGGCTTCAATCTTCATTGTCTGATGTGATTCCTAGCAAGTCATTTTGGATCTAAACGACAGCTCCGGAGGTTTGAAGGATTCTTCTGAGCTTATTTGTGAAAGGTATTTAATGGGATTGCTAAATCAAATCAAATATTTTTAGTTTTCAAGTAAATTTTAGCAGTGAAACTCCACTATGAAATATCCGAAATATCCTAGTTACTTTATCCAAGTCTGTCAAAAAAAAAAAACTTGTGCTGTTCAAAATCCATAATATTATTCTTTACTTCTCTCTTTTTTCCATCTCAGGGAACCCAGATTCGTAAGCAGCTGAAAATTTCAACATTGTACACTTTCTATGAAAGCCTAGTTTATGACTTTGCAATGATCCATAATGCACTGTTATTCTTATGACAGTCATCAAACTTGTAGAATTTATTTTTGTATTTGCTGGGACAAAGTCTCAAATGTGTATATAAAATAGGTCATTGATTCTGCTTCAATTGAGAAATACATTAGTTTATTGATGCTTTCACACAGTCTGCATATTCTGTTGAAATAAAACAAGACACCTGTTACAGATTCTCTTTCTTTAACAATATTTATTCTCAAAAACTTCAGTTTCCACTTTTTCACTTTTAGTTGGCACTTGGCTTATTTGGGTAGCCAAAATGTAGTTCTCTGGTTCAATCACACGCTTTTCATGCTGCATAGCTTGAGCTATGGAGCAAGGTGGCATTTAAATCCAAAGTGAATGCATAGTTATGCAAATAATAATTATATAAACCGGAGACCAGAAGCTCTTGTCTTCATACATGTAAAACTGATCTTCCAGGGGGGAAAGGAGGGAAGTGAAGGCAAGGTATGAAGATGGCAGAGTGATTCAGGTAAGAGGAGAGAGGAATGGTGAAAAAAGAAAATAAGATTGATCAATATGGCATAGGGTGGATAGGTACTACGTTACCAAGCCATTAATTAAGCTCTACGTATTCTATAAGGATTCATCTAAAGCTTAGTATGCTTTAGATCTTCTGATCCTGAAATTGGTGCAAAATAAAGGAAAGTCTTTATACTTGACTGTCTTTTGAATTGGCTAGTAAGGCAATCAGTGTGGACCATAGGAGGAGCTTCTCTGTTCCACAGAGAAGATTTTTGCCTCGGATTCCTTGCTCCAGCAGATCCTCGCTGTCCACGACCTCTCCTTCTCCTTGCCATGCGCGAATCTTGCTCTCCAACCGTTCGATTCAGAGATAGAAACCCAGGAACTTGAGGGATTGAAGCTGCACACTTTCTCTCCTTGGTTCTAATGGTAAAATTAGGGTTCAATTTGGGAATATAGGGTTCAATTTAGGGGAATCGAATTTGATGAATTGGGGGGAAATAATTTTGGGGAATTTTTTTTATAATTAAAAACATATTCCACGTGGCCGCCACGTCAATTAATGAAGTCATTTCCGTTTGGTCAACAGACGGAAGTTAACGGAAAGGTATCGTTATCACAGTTTGGATATATAAGGGACCTTGACTGCAAGTTTTAAACAAGGGTGCAGACCGCCCATTTGTGAAACATCAGGACTCAAATTGGAATTAAGCATTTTTTTAAATTAAACAAAAAAAATTATGACTAAATTTTATTTTCCAGAAACCATTTTAGATACGAGCGGATAAGTCAGTACCCTAAAAGTCTAAAACATACCTAACATTATTATTTTTCTCTCTTTTATTCTATTCGTGTCTAGGTGTAGTGTATTTTTGCTGCATGCTGTCCAAGAGTTTCAAAAATATTATCTTTACTTTTACTTTAAGCATATTTCACATGCACTCAGACTCAGTGCTCCAATCTGATGTGACATGTCTCCAGAATTTGTCTCCTAAATTATGCGTGAACTTGTCATCAATTGGTTTTCCTAACGAGTCTTTCCTTTCCTTTTCCTTACTCTTCTCTTCTCTGAATTGTAATCTCGTTCGTCACTTGTGATCATGGCTGGATTAATGGTGGGTGGAGCTTTCCTAGGTGCTTTCCTTAATGTTGTTTTCGATAAGCTTGCTTCAGCTTCACCTCAGCTTGTCGAATTCATTCGTGAGAAGAAGCTTGGCCCTTTACTTGAAAGGTTGGAGGAAAATCTCATGGTGGTGAATGCTGTGCTTGATGATGCTGAGAACAAACAGATCAGCAACTCTAATATCAACAAGTGGCTCAATGAACTCAAAGATGTTGTCTACATGGCTGATGACTTGTTGGATGAAGTTAATACCATAGCTGCAACTCAAAAGGAGGTAACTTCTAACTTATTCTCTCGCTTGACAGAAATTGTTGAAAAGCTAGATCGTATCTTAAAACTCAAAGTGAGTCTTAATCTCAAAGATTGCAACTGATAATTCTTCATCTAGAGATCCCTCAACATGTGTGCCAGATGGAAAAATATATGGAAGGGATGAAGACAAGAAGGCCATAATTGAGCTACTGTTAGATGGTAATAATGGAGGTGATGAACAAGTAGCTGTGATTCCTATTGTTGGCATGGGTGGAGTCGGAAAGACAACTCTAGCCCAAATGTTGTACAATGATGACAACTTGAAGCAGATTTTTAATTTTGATTTCAAAGCATGGGTTTGTGTTTCTGAACCATTTGATATCATAAAGGTTACAAAAACTTTGACAGAGGCACTTACTCAACAAGCTTGTCAAATCAACGATTTTAATTCACTTCAAGAAAATTTGGTGCAAATTCTCAGGGGGAAAAAATTCTTCATTATTTTGGACGATGTTTGGAATGAAGATTATGATAGATGGAATCAACTTAAAAAACCTTTCCTACATGGGATGAGGGGAAGCAAAATTCTTGTAACGACCCGTAGTGATGAGGTTGCTTCTGTAGTCCAAACGGATCAAACTTTCCATTTAAGCCAACTATCCAATGAAGATTGTTGGTCGGTGTTTGCAAATCATGCATGTCTTTCCCCAGGATCAAGTGAGAATACAATAGCTTTGGAGAAAATTGGCTTGGAGATTGTTAAGAAGTGTAAGGGACTGCCTTTAGCTGCACAATCACTTGGAAGTTTATTGAGAAGAAAGCGTAACATTAAGGATTGGAATAATGTATTGAATTGTGACATTTGGGAATTATCTGAAAGTGAAAGCAAGATTATTCCATCTTTGAGAATCAGTTATCATTATCTCCCTTCTTATTTGAAACGTTGCTTTGCTTATTGCTCATTATATCCTAAAGATTATGAATTTGAAAAAAATGATGTAATCCTGCTGTGGATGGCCGAAGATCTTTTACCACCACCAAAAAAAGGAAAAACTTTGAAAGAAGTTGGTGATGAGTGTTTTGATTATCTAGTTTCGAGATCATTTCTTCAACGCTCACGTAATCAAATGAATGAGAAGTGTTTTGGGATGCATGATCTCATGCATGATTTGGCAACCTTCATTGGCGGAGAATTCTACTTTAGATCAGATGATCTTGGGGAAGAAACTAAAATTGGTAGCAAAACTCGTCATTTGTCATTCATCAATAGCAGCAGTCCCAACTCAGAATTTTTTCAAGTCTTGGGCAGTGCTAAATTTCTAAGATCATTTTTGGTTTTGGGAGCATTCAAACATGATCATGAGGTACAAGTACCCTGTACTGAGGTGTTGAGTCTTGAATATTTGAGAGTTTTATCATTTTGTTGCTTCCGAAAGCTTGGTGCATTGCCTGAATCTATAAGTGGATTGATCCACTTGCGTTATTTGGATCTCTCCCTGACAGGAATAGAGTCATTGCCGGAGTCCCTGTGTAGTTTGTACAATCTGCAAACATTGAAGCTGGAAAATTGTGAGAAGCTGACTGTGCTACCTAGTGGGATGCAAAATCTTGTAAACTTGCATTATCTAGGTATTGGTAGAATTCGTAATAATATACAGGAGATGCCAAAAGGAATGGGCAAATTAAAGCAGTTGCAGCATTTACCTTACTTCATTGTGGGCAAGCATGAAGAAATCAAGATCAAGGAATTGGGTGGGCTTTCAAATCTTCACGGATGGTTTTCAATTATGAAACTGGAGAATGTTGAGAATGGTAGTGAAGCGTTGGAGGCAAGAATGATGGATAAGAAGCACATTGAGCATTTAGTATTGTACTGGTCTTTAGATGTTGAGGATTGTATGGATTCCCAAACAGAAATGGATATACTTTGCAAGTTAAAGCCTCACCAAGACCTTGAATCCCTTAGAATAAATGGCTACAGGGGTACCAGATATCCAGAATGGGTTGGAAAGCCTTGCTACCACAATATGACTAGCATAACGCTGTCTGATTGCAAGAATTGTTTTACGCTCCCTTCACTTGGAGGCCTCCCATCTCTTAAGGACCTAACTATTTCTAATTTCAAGATGTTAGAGACTGTTGATGCCAGTTTTTTCAACAATAGTGATAGTGGCTCTTTGTTGACAGTAGTACCGTTTCCCTCACTTGAATCTCTTGAATTTGAAAGTATGCCTTGTTGGGAGGAGTGGAATTGTTGTGAGCCGCCACATGCTTTTCCTCAACTCAAGCGTCTTACCATAGCAAGATGTCCAAAATTGAAGGGAGATTTGCCAAGTGACCTCCCTGCTCTTGAAGAACTTGATATACAAGATTGTAAGCAACTTGCCTGTTCTCTCCCGAGGGCTCCTGCCATGTGGGACATTACAATAGGCAGCAGCGACTCGCTCACGTCTCTGGCACTGGATACTTATCCAAACCTCGAAAGTTTATCCATCTCACGGTGTGAAAATCTAGAATCTGTTTCGGTGTCACAATCAGGAGATGGAGATGGAGATGGAGATGTCGCTCTTCAACATCTGACTGATCTTGAAATCATAGGATGCCCGAATTTAGTATCGTTGGCAAGAGAAGGATTGGCTGCGCCCAGCTTGACTTGCTTCATGGTTTCCAAATGCGACAAGTTAGAGTCATTGCCTCCTCGGATGAATACTCTTCTCCCAAACTTGGAATCAATTGAGATTTGGAACTGCCCTAGAATTGAGTGGTTTCCTGAACAAGGTATGCCTCCTAGCTTGACAGAAATTTATATCAGTAACTGCGAGAAACTAGTGAGCGGCCTAGCATGGCCATCCATGGACATGCTTACCCGTGTCGAGATCAACGGTCCATGTGATGGGATGAAGTCGTTCCCAAAAGAGGGTTTGCTGCCTCCCTCCCTCAAGTCACTATGGCTATATAAACTCTCAAGTCTAGAGACGTTGGATTGCAAGGGGCTTCTCCACCTCACCTCCCTCCAACAATTAAAAACATATTTTTGTCCAAAGCTGGAGAGCATGGCGGGAGAAAGGCTGCCTGCCTCTCTAACTGAACTTGACATCATTGGAAGCCCTTTGCTGCGAGAACAGTGCCGCACGAAACACCCTCAAATTTGGCCCAAAATTTCCCACATCCAACGCATTAAGGTTGATTTCAAAGTAATTTCATGACCCAGGCCGTGATTATCAACAGGTAATTCTTCTGCTCTAACCCACTTTTCTTCATTATCTCCTCTACAAACAAAGGGAACCTATTTTCTACCACCAGTTTACTAATTAGCCTATTTTGAAACAAAAAATATTCATCAATTTCAATCAAGCATGTGTTTCATTTCACGCCTTTTTTCTGTTCGATGGTTGTGAATTAAAGTGTGTTGTATTAGTTGTTTGTAAGCCATATAGCAACAGATACTGAAACATCTTGCGTGCATTTTTATTATATTTCTCTGTACATTACGTATCTAATAAAAGTATACTGTATATTTTATGGAAACTGATTTAGTTTATACCTAACTAGATCTCCAGGAAATGAGCACATTTTCAAAGGAAATACGCGTGATAATCAAATTAGGTGAAGTAGGTTGCTTACAGTTCTCAAGATTGGAAGAAGAAAAATTAAATACAGGTATTCCTCATGCAGCATCATTAAATACTTCAATATAAAGCAAACTCTGTGAGACACGAGCATTGTTAATCTGTGGCATTTTATTATAAACTTATCAGTATACCAGCAATCACCACTGCTTCTTGTTTCTTCATCTTATATTAATTCAGAATGTATAATTGGGTGTACTAGTTCAATGTTCTTCTGTTGGGCTTATTGAGGTCTGAATAGAATTCTGATTCTTGGTATCTAGTTATTTTTCAGATATGTCAATGGCCTGGATAAGCTGCCTGTGGCCATGGATATGAAGTTAACTTTGAACGGGAGCTGAAGAGAAATTTTGATTTATTTGACATTAAACATTCTCAATAGCTGATTATTTACTAGGGAAGCATCTCATTGGATACCATGTCAAGGGTAAACAGGTATAATAGACCAACTATATGGACTAAATAATAAGTTGATGTTATACCAATTGTTACGTGTTTAGTTAGTTAGGGCACATATCATCCATGTAGTTATGTGGTGGTGATTACTAAAAATCAGTGAGTTGTGCATTATACTACATGTGGTTGCCTGAGATTTCTTATGGTTTCCCCTCTAGTTCATTGTGAATACATTTTTCTTGCCTGTCAAATCTAGGTATATTCTCCATATGCCATAAGCTTCTTCTTGTTGTTTCTCTTTTCTCTCATTGGGAGGGCGAAGTTCTCAACCAGATGGACATTTTACTTTTGCACTTTTCTAGGGTGCAAATTAATAAGCATTTAGCAGTATCCAATTTTATGACTTGGCAACTATCCATAGCTGACCACTCAATCTTTAAACAATTATACAGTACAAAAAACAGCATATGTAAAGGTTATATAAATGGAATATGTTCATCCCGCTTCAATTGAGAAACATGTGAATGTACTAGTGCTTTGATAAAGTCTGTTCAACCAATCATATTATTGTAATAAAAATCTAGACAGCTGCGAAGGTTCTGTTTCCTTAACTAGTTTGGCTGTCAAGATCTTCAGTTTCCATTTTTTCTCTGGGCCAATCTGTGAATTTGCTTTGGTTGTTATTATGTTTCTAAAAATTGCTCATATGAACACTTACAGTATTTTGCTTTCATATAGGATTTGGTTCAAACTAACTGGGATGATCATGGTTCTCCTTTAGGCATGTAGACTGCTTTTCAGATATATTATACTGACATAAAATTGAAAAACACTGCTATCTTTTAATTGTTGCTGGTTTTAAACTCTTTCCAACAATATACTTAAGGTTTGGCTTTCCCACACTGCTAGAAACCCTAAATTTCTTCAAAGTTATCCAAAGGAGCTTATATTACAATTGAATCGAGTTACACTGTTTGAACTTGACACCAGAGCTCTGAATGATATTGAACTGGAAGAGGAGGAGGGAATCTCATATTTCTTGTGTTTTTTATGCACAGGATCAGAGCACATTGTAGGCATCAGTGTGGAAGGGTTCAATCAAATTCTGTGTGAAACAAACATGAAGCTTATAGTGTGAATATCTTTGCAGGACGGCTTCATTGTCTGATGTGATTCCTAGCAAGTTATTGTGAAAAGGTATTTAATCTTTACCATTTTAATGGGATTGCTAAATCAAATGTTTTTTGTATTCAAAGTAAATTTAAGCAGTGAAACTCCACTATGAAACATCCTAGTTAATTTATTCTAGACTGTCAACAAAAATTTTACTGTTCAAATTCCATAATATTATTCTTTATATCTTTTTTCCCCATCTCAGGTAACCCAAGTTTGTTAGCAGCTGGAATTTTCAACTTTGTACAGTTTTATGGTAGCAAAATAGTAAGCTGTCATGAAATGTCCTAGTTTATGACTTTGTAACGATCCATAATGCACTGCTTATTCTCATGACAGTCATCAAACTTGTAGAATTTATTTTTGTATTTGTTGGATGGAGACAGAATCTCACGTATATATATATATATATGTGTGTGTGTGTGTGTGTGTGTGTGTGTGTGTGTGAATATTTCAATGATCCTGCTTCAATTGAAAAATACATTAGTGCACTGATGCTTTAACACAGCCTGCTCATACACTGTTGCAATAGAACAAGAAACCTTTGCATATTCTTTTTCTTTTACATGATTTGTACTAAAAAACTTCAGTTGCCATTTATATATTTTTTAAGAATGTGTAAATGTGTAACAATGTTTTAAAAAATTAAAACACACTGTTGCAGTAAAGCTTTGATTGAACCTTTATGTAAATTACAATTGCTTTATAAGCTCTTGTTACGGCATCTTGACCAGGTGATTATGACCAGCTGAATCACCTCTGAATGTGCTTCTCCAATCTCTTCCATATATCAAAGTAGATTTCATTTTAGCACAAACATCAGAAAGGGGTTAGTTATTTCCCTGCTATTTTTGGAGCCCTTAGTTTTAAAAGAAACAAGTTTCAAATCAAAGTATGAATAAGTACTTTTAAGATAAAGTTTTTTTCACATTTAAAAAAAATCCACCTTGATACTATATATATATATATATATATATATATATATATATATATATATGAAGAAGAAAGAGATATATGATGGGTGATGTATTAGGAATAGAAGTGAGAGATAGAAACAGAAAGTAAGTAGAAATAAAATAGGAGAGACTAGAAAGTGAAGTGTATCATAACCTATATTTTTAATAGAAGAGCATACAAGAACACAAATGACAAATTGAGGAGACCATGAAAAAAAAACTTTTAAGAAAAGTAATAAAATTCCAACAATGTCACATATATCACTAAACTAATCATTTTTTAAGTAGAGGTTAAAAAAAAGCAAATGCATTTTGAAAAAAGTTGTCTAATTAAAAAAACATATCTCAACCAGAGCGATTTTTATTTAGAAGAAGAGTTTTGATTTATTCACACTTTCTTTTTCTTCCTTTTCATTTTTATACATTTTTTTTTATTTTTTTATTTCTTTTTCAATCACATTATCTATCATATCTCATATTTCTCTCACATTTCTTCATTTCTCGACGAAGTGAAGGTAGTATTAAAGGGGTGAACACAAAGTTATCCTCAAAAGATAGTCTAACATGTTCTTGTAAGAAAACACAAAGCAAACCACAGTGATTAGAAATAAAATTAAAGTTGGACCAAAACTAAGAACGGTCAACAAGGAAAAGTAGATAAATTGCACAGTTTTTTTTATAAAAAAAAAAAAAACAACTACTCCTTCACATGCAACTAGTAGTCGAAGAAGCATTAAAATATGATAATGGAAAAGACAAGGTGGTATCCACCGAACTTGTCTAGCAAGTTGTCCAATTAAGTATTGAAATTAAGGACACCATCACGGTTTACGCGTTAAGTACATTGTTTCGTGAATTCAGAGCACAAACTGCTACCCATTTCTCTTTCCTTTCGTTGACTCTTGTCTGAATTGTAATCTTTCGATCTTGTAATCATGGCATTTTATTTTAAATTTATCAGTATACCAGCAATCACCACTGCTGCTTGTTTCTTCATCTTATATTAATTCAGAATGTATAATGGGATGTATTACTGTTGGGCTTATTGAGGTCCGAATAGAATTTCTGATTCTTGGTATCTGGTTATTTTTCAGATATGTCAATGGCCTGGATAAGCTGCCTGTGCCCATGGATCTGAAATTAACTTTGAACAGGAGCTGAAGATAAATTTTGATTTACTTGACATTAAGCATTCTCAATAGCTCATTATTTACTTGGGAAGCATCTCATTGGATACCATGTGAAGGGTAAACAGGTATAATAGACCGACTATATGGACTAAATAATAAGTTGATGTTATACCAATTATTATGTGTTTAGTTAGTTAGGACACATATCATCCATTTCGCTATGTGGTGATTCCTAAATTTCAGTGAGCTGTGCATTATACTACATGCGGTTGCCTGAGATTTCTAATGGTTTCCCCTCTAATTCATTGTGAATACATTTTTCTTGCCTGTCAAATATAGGTATACTCTTCATATGCCATAAGCTTATTCTTATTGTTTCTCTTTTCTCTCATTGTGAGGGAAAAGTTCTTAACCAGATGGACATTTTAATTTTGTACTTCTCTATGGTGGCAAATTAATAAGCATTTAGAAGTATCCAAGTCTATGACTTGGCAACCATCCATAGCTGACCACTCATTCTTTGAACAATCATACATACAAAAAACAGCATGTAATGGTAATATCGACGGAATCTGTTCATCCCGCTTCAATTGGGAAACATGTGAATGTACTAGTGCTTTGATAAAGTCTGTTCAGCCAATCATATCATATTATTGTAATAAAAATGTAGACAGTTGTGAAGGTCTGTTTCCTTAACAAGTTTGGTTGTCAAGATCTTCAGTTTCCTTTTTTTTCTGGGCCAATTCTGTGAATAGACAAAGTACAGTTCATGGAGGTTTTCTTCACATACTTGATATGTAGCATAACATAAGCTATAATTACATTTATATCTAGAGAAAACAAACACAAATATTAGATCATGAGAATTATTTATTGGAAAACTTTTAATTGTTTATGGTGTTACAGTTCTAACTGCTCGTTGATCTTTACTTTTGTTCTTCTTTTTTGTTTGAAGATGGCTGATTGATTCAGGAATGGTGAAAAAAATGAATGCAATGTCAACTTCTTGAGTGTGAAGGCTTTAAGACATGAGTTGGCTCAATGAGAAAAGTAATAGTTTCACCGCCGTGCTGTTAAGTTTCTAATCTTTATGCTTTTAAATTTCTTGGTCCTATTTCTTTGACTTGAAGAAATATATATCTATTTGTTACTTTCTATACTCTTGCATATTTGGAGTACGATAGCCAAGGCCAATTAAGTGTCATTAATTTAGAAAAACAACAACTCTGAATTTGCTTTGGTTGTTATTATGTTTCTAAAAATTGCTCATATTAACACTTGCAGTATTTTGCTTTCATATAGGACTTGGTTCAAACTAACTGGGATGATTGCGGCTCTCCTTTAGGCATGTAGACTGCTTCTCAGGACATAAAATGGAGAAATACTGCTAGCCTTTGATTGTTGCTGGTTTTAAATTTTTTCCAACAATATAATTAAGGTTTGGCTTTCCCACACTGCTAGAAACCCTAAATTTCTTCAAAGTTACCCAAAGGGGCTTATATTACAATTGAATCTTGTTACACAATACTTTTTGCACTTGACACCAGAGCTCTGAATGATAATGAACTGGAAGAAGAGGAGGGAATCACAGATTCCTTGTGTTTTTTATGCACAGGATCAGAGCACAGATTGTAGGCATCAATGTGTAAGGGTTCAATCAAGATCTTTGCAGTACGGCTTCATTGTATGATGTGATTCCTAGCAAGTTATTTTGGATCTAAAACACAGCTCAGGAGGTTTGAAGGATTCATCTGAGCTTATTTGTGAAAAGGTATTCAATCTTTACCATATTAATGGGATTGCTAAATCAAATATTTTTGGTATTCAAAGTAAATTTTAACAGTGAAACCCCACTATGAAACATCCTAGTTACTTTATTCTTTTTTTTTTGGGTACAACTAGTTACCTTATTCTAGACTGTCAAACTTTTCTTCTGTTCAAATTTCATAATAATATTCTTTATATTTCTCTTTTTTCCATCTCAGAAATCCCTGGTCTGTAAACAGCTGGAAATTTTCAACATTGTACACTTCTATGGTAGCAAAATAGTAAGCCCAGTCCTTGATGGAGAGCTTATTGGAGTGATCATTGAAGACATGACTTACTGCTAGTATTGTACTTTCTTGTTTACTTGTTCTTTTTCTGTTTTGGGCTTGTATTTGTGGCCCATATAGGATATAGGATATGGGGCTTGTATTTCTAGCCCAGTGGGTAGAGAGAAGAATGCATTAGAGGGCTTGGACCAAGTTGGGCATGGAGAACTAGACCCAACTCTCACAAATGGCCGCCCCCTTATGCCCCTATATAAGGGTACCTTCTCTTGTAATTCACAACTTGGAATTCATTTGTATAATGTGAGATTAGTCTCTCCTAGGAGTTCTCTTTATGAACCTATTAGAGAATTATCAAGTGTACTCACTTGTGGCCTCTTACAATGGCTTCTCGTCATCCTAATTCCTAGGCTAATCATTCTATAAATGTGGCACCTCTTCCTCTCACTTTCCGCATCCAGTTTTGATTTTCATTCTCCTTTGGTTACATATTCCCCATGAGTTTTTGGTACATTATGCCTCAAGCAAAAGCTAGATACAAGGTAAATTGAGGAACAGAATCAAACTTGTTATGAATGAGTTTTTGTTACTATTGCAGATATGATTGTTGATGAAGCAACCTTATCAGCAAGGATCTATAATGAACTTCTTATTCTTATAATAGTCATCAAACTTGTAGAATTTGTTTTTGTACTTTTGCTGAATGGAGACAAAATCTCATATATATAGAATGTCATTGATCCTGCTTCAATTGAGAAATACATAAGTGTACTAATGCTTTAACATAGTCTGCTCATATACTGTTGCAATAAAGAAAATTAACAAATTTATTCTCAACAACTTCAGTTGCCATTTTTTTTGGGTTGGCTTATTTGCAGAGCCAAAATGTTGTTCTGAGGTTCATTCACATGCTTTACAATTACATGCAGCATGTATCAAGAATCAGAGGGAAAGGAGGTGGTTCTTCAGTTCTTCTGTGTGTCCGAAGTTAGGCGTGATTGTAATTACCCCCGGGATTGCCTAGCAAAGTTGGGAGCTCGTTCTCCCACCGTAGATGTTTGTGTCTTAGAGTAGCCTCCTTAGAATGTCAAGACCCTTGTCATGAGGGACTCCGTGTTAGTGCGTTAACTTTGTTTTTTGCTGTTAGTTTTTCGATGTATCAAAAAAGAAATAGAAGAAAGACTCACTTAACAAAGTAAAGAAGAAGGACTCACTTAACAAAATAATAGAAATAGAAGGCATGTTTTTTTTCTCTTTTTCCACTTTAATCTTGTTTTTTTACCATGATAATTGACTATTTCAGACTTTCATTTTTTCCCCATTTTGATTTCTGTTGTAACAACCCAACTTGTTATCACGTTGCTACGTCTCCAACAGTCATATTACACCACACCTGACACCACCATCAACATCAATTCTTCATCATCTTCCTTCAAAACCACGAAACCAAAGCCACCACTAATTCCTAGACATTGTTAGAGTAATTATATTTACACACCTCATTTTCTAAACACTTCATTTCCACTTATTTTTATTTTTATCTCTATCTTCTTATCATCTATCACATCGCATATTTTCTCTCTCTTACATTTTCTTTTCTTCCTATCACTATCTTCATTCTACCCCTCTTTGAGGTGTGAAAGAAACATTATTGTATTTGCTTAAGTATTAAAAATAGGAATGGAATAGGTAGTTAGTTTCTGATGAATTTCGGGCTGTGTGTGAGTGTGACCCATGATAGAATAACGTGAGCCCAAGGAGACAAGGAGATGCAAATGATTTGGGCTATGTTTCATGGACTTTTGTTAATGTCTAGTGCATGGTTTATTTCCTTCATTGATTGATTTGTAGATGCTTCTTACTCCTTCCGTTCCTAAATAACTGATATTATTTTGGTTCTTTTTTATTCCTATTTAACTGATACTTTTACAATTTTAAGAGAGCATTAATTCCACTTTGTTAATTGTGTCCTTCATTTATTGGTGGTAGAAAATTTGTAAAGTTAGAATTTATAAGAAGAGAGATAAAGGGTATAATAGGAAGTTAAATAGTAATTTTAGTAAAACAAGAATATTAATTGCTACTTCTTAATACTTGTGTCACAACCTTAAAGTATCAATTATATAGGAACGGAGGGAGTATAAAATTAATAAACTAAATTAACACAAAAACAATGGTAGTTGTGCATCATACTGCCCTTAAGTGTCTGTCCATATCACAAAATTTTATTCCAACCGGTACATAGGATATTGATTCCCGTTTCGCACAATGATTTAGGTACTCTTGGTGTTGCATACTTGCATTTGATCAACTCCGTCGTAGAGTTAGTGGCTCATGAAGTATATTAGTATATGTAAATGACACATCAACGCTCAAATCAAAAATAATTTTGATAGGGTACAAACATGAATATATTGTTCCTACATGGATTTCGATTGACTGAAGTGTGCGAGTTAAGTTGGTTGAGGCATGATCTACAATGATATTTAACTAATGTCCATTTTTTAATAGGAAATTTTTTCAGCTACGCTTTGCCTTTTAGTCTTAGTGTCTTGAGGGCTCATACTCCTACATCAGGACGACCAACCTCTTAACTTGCACGTTGACTAGCCACCCACGTTATGATAGGATCTAGATTTAGCGGGATATGCCCTTATAATGGAAAATCAAATCTCGAGCCGATTTGTGGGTGGCTTACGACCCAATTTGGAACACTAATCATATAACTATGCAAATGTGAATTTCTTTTGATATTTTTTAAATAAATAATAAAAACAATCAAATCGTTTATGCTTGTAAATCATCCAGAACCAGATTAAACAAATTATGACCGAGTTGAACCGATTAAACCTGAATGATTAAACATGGACTAATCGCATGCACTTTATAAACTTTGAAAAGTTTGAAAAAAACACATAAGAAAAATTCAAACACAGAACTTTCGACTAGTTGAGAGACATAGAAACATTTCACACTTCTCATTTTTTACTCTTTCTATTACATAAAAAACACATGTCCCCTTAAAAAAAAAAAATTGGAAACTGTCATACTCTTTTGCTGATTTTTTTAGGTTTGACCTCAATTTAATTGTTAATATTTCTCTTTTGAGAGTGTATTATCATTTTTTTCTTCGTATATATATATATATTGTTTTTAATAAAACATTAATTAAGGCCATAAAATACATATAAAAAATCTCATTCAACTCATTAAAATAATGTGAATCTTTTTTTTTTAACCTCACGCTTAAAATCAATGATTTCATTAGTTAAATTAACAGACATAATTGAAATAAAACAATTCACAATTGAATTTAATTTATTTGGATCCCGTGGGTGAAGCAGTCAAGTGAGATTTGTCAAATTATCAATGTGCCCGGTCAGTATCCCAGTACGTACTATACTGCAACTCTGCACGACGTGACAGAATCTGGCTTCAATTATTATTATTTTAATCTTTTTTTTTTTGAAAGTATTATTATTTTAATCTCTATCAAACAAACCTGTGCTTGCCGTTCTAACATCCAATATGCACAAATTAATCCATCTACTTATGGGCTACATGAATTAACCAAGGTCATAAAAAAAAATTTGTATTTACCTCTTAGTGATGAATAATTAAAAGAGTTTACGTTGTTTGATAGAGACATAAAAATACTCCTAACACTATGTTTATACAAGAGTTTATTGGGCTTGTGGAACATACACTAGTCCACACAATATTTAGATCCTCTTTTGCATAATTTTAACAACCGATTTCATAAATATTCTTAATAAAAAATAACTTAATAAATTAAATAATTGATGGTGATTTATATGTTGAAGAGGCAGCTAGAGGGTGTAAAACATGTGAATTTATCCAGATATTATGGGTTGAAATTAAAATTTCTACTAGAATTATGAGATAATAAGGATCAAATTTAAGATAAGACTCTCATAACATATCGTAGACTGACTTTATTTTGGGTGAAGAATAACATAAATATTCATAATAACTAGGAGTTTATCTATTTTGACATAATTTTATTGTAGTTTTTAATTCAACCCCTAAAAAATCTCGTAGTTTTGTTTTACATAAAATGCACCTCTAGACTACCGGGCAGTGTGTCAGTGCTCGTGAATACTGGAGGATCTCTATAAGGAGGGATGCCCACTAACTAAGATTTTACTGACTCAGGAAGATTTGAACTCTCAACCTAGTTAAATCTGTAATTTGAAGCCTGATGGTCCAAAACTCATGTTGGCTCTTTCAGTTTTTTTTGTTATTTTATTCCAATACCTAACAAAAAAAAATCAGGATGTGAACTTGCTAACAATATTTTTCCAGAATAACGCAAAAGGATGGAAGTGGACTAAGGTGTCGACAAGGGCTCACGACATAGCTTACATCAGCTCAGGTAAGGCTATGCCAAATTAGTAAAAAGAATAGGAAAAAATATTTTTTAAAGCCTATTCAACTAAAAATGTAAGGCTTAAATAACTCAAACAGTTTTGTAAGTCTAACATGCGCCTTTTAAATAGGGTATAAGGTCAGACGAAACTTTCAAACAAATCAGTTTCAATCATAAAAGAAAACATATATCAAATATTATAGCAGGTTGATTGAGAGCTTAAATATTTTAAATAGGTTAGTTAAGCAAATTCTAAACCAACCAATCCTATATATATATATATATTTTTAAAAGAACCCTATTTTCACCCCTAATCTAAATTTAAACATCATATGCAAGAAGGCCCAATAATTATTGATTTCTCTAACCCTGTATTTCTGAAATGAAATATATGCAACAAATTAAACTTTGGAAATATAGAAACTTGAAGACTTTTCCTTTCCCCGTAACGGCTTTACGGTGCCTCTACATTATACAAAATTCCCAAGGGACAAACAAAGGGAAAAATAAAGTGTTATCAAAAAAAAAAAGGGAAAAATAAAGTAAAGGGATGATGATGATGAGCATTGCATTAATATATACACCCTTTCACAAGACCCCTTCACACCCTAAAAAAGCTTCATTTGCCAAGCTGTGCACAGTTGCACTCACCAAACCAAACATGCCCTAAAGTGAGACTCACACTAACATAACACACCACAACACATTAACACTAGTGTCATTCATTCACCTTGGCTAAACTAAACATCCAAACCCTCCAACCTAGCTCCTTTATTTTTTCCTCACTCTCCCCTGCACTTTCCCCTCTCTCACTCACCCCATTACTCACTCTGACACACTAACACACACCTCTGCCTTCGTTTACTGTGTCCAAAGCAGCTAGCTAGCACTGATGAAAGAGGTGACCGTTGAAGCTGAAGGTGGCGGCCACCACCAAGGAGGAGCACAAGGCGGCGCACCAGAGAATGGGAAAGGAACAACAGCCACCAGGCCAGACTTGCACAACAGGGCCATGAAAATCTTGAGAGCTAGAGAGGCTTACAATGGGTATGAAGAAGTTGGAGAAAAACCCTCAAGATTTGAAGTCATGGGGTGGTACCTTTATGAGTTCTGCTCCTACTTTATCCAAACTGTCCTCATCCCTGTTGTGTTCCCTCTCATCATCAGCCAGCTACAGAACCTCCCTGCAGACTGGGCCAAGAACAACCGCCCTGCAGGCACACACTGCTCACAAAAGGAACTTCATCTGTAAGTACTACTAGCTAGTTCACTCACATTTTCAATTTTTCCATTTTTAAAATGCAATTTTTCCTGAATTTTTTGCTAACCATTTAAACTAATTAAGTAAAAATCCAAACTATGAGTAACCTTCTTGATCTAGACTAGTTTTTTATTTTTTGAGTTTTTCAAAATTTTTCAAAGGTGGCCATGGCCATTGATGGGTATGATATGAATCATTTTGGTTAAAAAAGTTTTTTATTTTTTTTATTTTTTGAGAAAACAAGGGCGTGACAACCTCAACATAGGGTTCCACTGTTGTTTTTAAATTTTTTAAAATAATATCTGGGCCGTTGGTTTTCATTCCACTATGGTTCACCATCATGAAAAGCCGTGTCCTTTGTGGCTTTCTCTCACAATCCTACTACTTTACTCTACTCTTACTCAAGGGTTAAGATTCCTTTTTATTCAAAGCACACTTCATTACCCACCGGACATGAACCTCATTTATTAACTGTATTGATGTACCAAGAAAAAAACAAGTTGTGTTCTCGAATTGTTGGCCAAAACAAGTGAGAGAGATAAAAATAATCTGTGCCCTCCTCCTAGGGAGTATAAAAATGTTTGTCGCCACTCTAAGGAAAGTCATCACTCATCTTTTGAACTTTCAACATTTTTATATAAAAAAATATTATCCACAACGGTTAAATCACCCTCAAAATACTGCTTTACTCCACTTGATCATACTTTATTTTCACTTTTTTAAAAAAAAAAGTAGCAGTATTTACGCTACACTTTAGACCCTTCTATACATTGTTTATATACGTACATAATACACACTTGAATAGTGTATAATCCTTGTTTTCTCAAAGCATTAGCCATGTGTTTTGTAAAATATTTAACTCAAGTCATTGTCGGTTGTTATTAACTTTACTTTGGTGATACTAATCAGATTATCGACAATTTACAGTGCCGACAGTATGAAACTGTTTCTGTAAAGTACATAACTTTTTTCAAAACAAGATAAAAAAGCTTCCACTAAGAATTAAGTGATTGTTCCTTTGTGTAAATACAAATCTTGCCAAACATGGCTTGTAGAATTACATGATCAAGTTTCTACTTTCTACTCAAACAGTAATACAGTAATCATCAGTTTGTAGCTACAGGAACTGAATAGTCCTTTCCATGTGCACCATGCGTGTTTCCAAAGTTCCAATTAAAACCAGGGCAGCATCCCAATTAATTGCCCTTGATGTACATGATATTTTGTGCCCTACATCAATTAATAAAACACATCTGTAAATTTACAGTTAATTTTTACAGTTAATTCTAAAGTCAAAAGTCGCGATCAATTCTGATACTTACAAGTCAGTTTCAATGAGGAACTTCTGAGTATCAACCTTGATTCAGAACAAATCATGATTAATTTTGATACCCAAAATTTACATGACTGAGCTTTTATGAGTAGCTTCTAAATATCAGAATGAATTATGTGTAATCTATTTAGCTTTTATGAGTAGCTTTTGAGTATCATAATTTTGAGTATCATAATTGATTATATGTAAGTAGAAGCTCAGTAACTTTTAAGTATCAGAATTGATCCTGACTTTGTTTTAGCTACTCATTGAATCTTGGTGGCTACCAAGTATTAGACTTGATTCTGTGTAAGCTACTGAGCTTCTATAAGTAGCATTTGAGTATCAGAATTGATTTTGTGTAAAGTAAGTTGATTGAAAAATGCTCTAAGTGGTTTGAGCTACAGATTACTAACTAGCTACTTCATAATTAAAAAATATTTAACCAAGTTTGAAAATGTGTTTTGTTTTGCAGGTATAGCAAACTGACAAATCAGACCATAACTTCAAATTTCTCCGCATTGGAATGGACATCAATTGGTTGGGCCATAGGCCTAGCTATTGCTGCTCCAATCCTTGGCTTCCTTTCCTTCCACCTTGATGGCCACTTCCCCAAATTCATCACAGTTGCATCCACAGCTGTTGGAGTTTTCTTCTGCCTCCCTGCAGGCTTCTTCAAAGTCACAGCCATCTTCATCCCCTACATTGCCGGCATCGTCGCAGCCAGCACGGTCGCCACCGCCGCCCACACCCACCACCTCGGTCTCATGATCCGTTCCTTCACCGGACCGACCCTCAAAAGATCCCAATTCCCTATCAGGCAAGGAATCTCAAGCAAGCTCTCGCTTCATGCGACCGCAGCTGGTTGCTTAGGCTCAGCATTGATCTCAGCCTTCACCTACCACATGATTCGTGAGCTCAATGTGAATGAACCTGACATCATGAGTCTCTGGATTGTTTCAATCTTCAGTGGCCTAATCTGGCTTGTGGGGATTTTCCATGTTGCTACAGCCATTGGCAGAACCACTGATGAAATTTCATTCTCCTCAAGGCTCCACCCTTTCTCAGTTTTCAAGTACCCTCACGCCATTGGAGCACTCGCTAGTGTTTTCATCTCCTCATTCATCACCATGACGATTTTCACAGGAGGGGTTGTTTTCATAGTGGGCCAGCTCTGCATTAAACCAGTGCATTTACTCTTCTTCTGGCTAACTTACTTCCTTTTCCCTGTTTTCTCTCTGTCTCTGCTTCAACCCCTGTTGCGTGTGATCAAGATGAACTCAGTGAAAATGCAGATTGTGGGGTTCCTCTTTTCACTGATATCTTCGGGTTTTGGATTCTACTACGGTCACAGCCACTGGAAATGGGGCCACTTGGTGGTGTTCAGCGTGATTCAGAGCACTGGAACAGGGATTTTGCATGCATTTAGCAGGGTTTTGGTTCTGGATTGTGCTCCATCAGGGAAAGAAGGTGCATTTTCGATCTGGTACGCGTGGATGCGAAGCGCAGGGTTGTTGGTGGGGTTCACGGTGGGTTCAGTGTCTCCAGGAAACATCAGAACTTCATTTGGAGCTGCGTTTTGCACTGCCATTGCTGGGATTGTTGTGTTGCTTTTTGGAAATATCAGTGATGTTGGAGGTGCTGTTGCTGCAGGGCATGTCAGGGATGATAGTGAGAGAAGCTCTGCTGTTGCTGGATTGGATACGAAGGAATCTGTGCATGTTTGAATTGAACTCCATTAATAAACCAGTGAATGAATGGTTATGGTGATGATAGTGCATGGTACATTTTGCTGTCTGTGCTTATATGATTCTTTGCAAATGATGATGATGTTAGTGGTGGTGCATGCAAGGGTAAAAAAGGGTTTTATTTCATGATTGATTTTAGATTTTAGATGTATTCTTGTGGTTACTGTTGTTCTTGGGCATGCTTGTGTTTTTTCTTTTTTCTTTTTTTAATCTCTGTTTGAGGATTTGGGTTCTGACCAGTATAACTGTGTAATAGTATTTTGTCATATTTGTTTCTCATCATTTCTATATACTCATTACTCATGCTGTGGCCTAATTTATTATATAACTTTATAAGCATCGCAACAGCATTCAATTGCTTATTATATGGTTGACAATCTTTATTATATGGTTGACGGTGCATGCTCCGGTGCCCATAAATTCAAATGAGTGTAAGCTACAGTAGTGACATATACTAATAATTTCTATACACTTAAGATGACATGGAAAAGTAAGTGACACTGATTTACACTATTTACATTATGACCCAGTTAAATTTTAGTTTACTAAATATATGCCCCCTTTTTAATAATTATCGTTGTAAAACTAGTTTTTACCACTGTTGATATGATTACAACTTCTATTAGAATGGATAAAGATCAAAAGCCCCTGAAGAACAAAACCATCACCAAAAATCAAACCCAGCTAATCAAAACAAACCAACACCCTCAAATCTAATCTGGTAACTTGTCCAAAAATAAAATCAAACCAAAGAAAAGCAAGAAGCGAACTCCGTATCCAAAGCTAGAAGTCTCATTTCCACTTCAAGCAAGAAATCACTGGATCTAGTAAAAGCAAGTAACAAAATTACAAAAGCTACCGTCACCGCCGAAGACAAGCAAATCGAATCCAAAACAACTCAATCTCACAAGGGAAAATAGCAGAGCAAGAAACCTACGAAACAAACACCACTGATTCGATTTATAGAGGAACATGAAGATGATGATTTGGTTTCAATTTCAAAGTTAAGAGATCGAGCGAACAAGTTTCAACGATCCCAGATTTGGAGCGAATCACAGCCACCTCCAAAGCTTACCTAACCAAAATCGATTGTGAAATCACAAAAGCATTCAAACCCTGCCTCAGCAAACAAATACGCACCCACCGTCGTCGTAGCTTCAACTGGACCCTCACACAGCGGCGAGTGCATCCTCGGAGGCGACGACGCAATCAACAATGATGGTGGCTGCCGAGTTTACTAGTTCAGCGGCGACGGCGATGGTAGGGGTCGACGCAAGCCCTAATTGCGAGCCCCAAGTCGCAAGGCCAAAATGGAAGCCTTCAAGTCTCCAGCGGCGACGGTCGGTGGTTGTCAAGCACGCTCCTTCAGTGGCGACGGCGTCCTCTCTAATTTCCTGGCTTCATGAGATGCGAAAATTTTCTATGTGGGTTCCAAGTAAAAAATTTCACCTGAACCAAGGACTAAAAATGATATTTTAAATTTCTTTGGGGCATATTAATAGCTATCATTAATTTTGGGTCATACTTGAAACAATAAATAACAATTACATGTGCAATATAGTAATTGGTCCACATCATTCCGGTAAAATACCCAAAAACAAATTCCTGTACCATAGAATCCGCCATGGTTGACAATCTGAAATAGAGTGCTAATAACATTCTTTATGATTGTTTTTTTTTTAATGAACAATACTGTATACAAATCTCAAGTTTTGAAAAATGGATCAATTGTAAAAAATGTAGTGAATAGTTTTTTTTTTCTAATCATCGACCGACATCTGATTTGTGGATGCTGACTATTTTAGATTCAAAACTTGGCCAAAGTTAAGACTTTTCACTCCGCATGGTGAGGATTGTGTGGGGAATTGAACTCAAAAGCTCATTTCACACATTTTGTTTGCATCGTCATTTGAGATAAGACTTTTGCTTTTAAGCAATAGAGTATGTTTAATAGTGTGTTAATAGTATATATACTTCATCATTATGACGTTTAACTTGTTTGGATAAGAAAGACATTTATTTATTGAAAAAACAAACATTAGAATTCTATAAATGGAACATTGTGTATAGGATAAGGATGAAAAATGAAAAGTTTGAGGCTCTCTCTTTAGATACATGTTAGTATGTGGTAACAGGTGTTGTCACTCACTTTTATTTTGATTACATACAAAAGAAGAAACCCCGAAAATAAAACTATCTGTGGCATCATGATACAAAGATGCAACCAAACTAGAGGGAGAAAGCTTCCGGACTTTTGCATTCCCTCCTGAGAAGCTTGTCGCGCCAACATATTTACCGTGTAAGCACAAACTATCCTCTTGTATCCAAGATCCCAACCCTGTTTCAACCCCAATTGAGAGGAATGCAATTTGGTATCTTAAAAATCAGGGACCAAAATAAATTGTTTACTATTTTACAAGTCTCAATAATATAATTTACTTTCTTTTTTTCTCTAACTTTGTATTGTTTAGATCTTACATCACTTTATTCACTTACAAAATGACATTTCAAAAAATAAAAATAAAAAAATACATCACTTACAAAATGTCTAAGGCTCTAAGCATCATTACACATTTTTTTTACAAAACGTTTTGAAAGTAATTTTTTTCCAGCAAACTAAAGAAAATCACTGGTGCTTACTATTTAGCTTTCAAAAATTAAATTAACAAAAAAACTTGTATCAGAGCCTGGTTTCGATCCAGGGACCTGTGGGTTATGGGCCCACCACGCTTCCGCTGCGCCACTCTGATTTGTTGTTATTCCTCGGTTCGCGTGCTTACTTATTGAAGGATATCAAAACCGTTGGCATCAGTTTGGGCTTCTCTATCTAAAACGTTCCACTAAACCCAAAAGAACAATAAAAGCCCAAATAGCCCACTCTTTCATCTCCAAACAAACCAACTTGAAAAAAAAACCTCAACCCCCAAATTAAAAGCAAAAAAAAAAAAAAAAAACTTGAGAATCGATCTCAAAGTGTTCCGGCAACGATGATGCAGCGATGCCTCGCGAGGCTCCGTTCTATCGCCGTCGTTTACTCACGCCTACCTCCACCACCACCGTCATCTCGCCGCCTCCTCCACCACGCGCCGCCGCAACAACCTCTTCACTCTCATTTCTCCACTCCTAACCGCTCCTTCCTTCCTCCCTTCATCTTCTCTTCCTCGCCGCTACTCGCACCTCGTTCTTCTCCGCTTCCTCCCTCTGTAAGTATCGCATTCGTTTTCGTTCACCATTTCTGTGAATAACAACAGTTCAGTTGATTAATCTGTTGCATTGTGTTTGGTGTGATTGTGAATAGTTTGGTGTTCAAGTGCGGCATGCTGTTTCGTCGAGGGATCGGAGGAAGAAGAGAAAGGCTATGAGTCCTGCTGTTTCCAAGCTTAAGAAATACAAAATCAAAGCCTACTCGTGCGTTTTCTTGTTCTTGTTCTTCATTGCTTTTGATTTGTGTGTGTGTGAGTGTGGAATTGTGAATGATTGTTTTGATTTTTTGCAATGTTTGGTTGAAACAGGTCTTTCAAGTCCAGGTTTAGACCATTGAATGATGGCACTATCAGGCGATGGAAGGAGGGTAAACGTCACAATGCACATTTGAAGGTTCCCTCTCTTTCCTTTCCATTTTTTCTCATTTCATTGTAGATATGAATTAGGTTGTTAGTTTAGGTTCTTATGATGTAAATATCTGATGGTTATTTTGAAAACTGAGTGAGTTTTCGATGATTCTATTGTTCTGTCGGTTACTGACAAACAAAATTCATATTTCAGCATTTCATGAGGTGAAATGCAAATGAAATGACCTGAGTTCTTGTTGACTAATAAGCTAGCATATTCACAGTGAATAGCTGCTGTCCTTTTTAAATAGGTTTTCTAGAGCATTTGTTGGGCGTTTCAATTTGAATTCCTTCGATGAATTGGCCAAACACTTTACATGAAATAATTTTTAGCATGTTTCTTTCTCATGAGAGAAATTGTGTTTGGAAATTGAAACAATAATGTCTGACATGGATTACACAATGTTTGTTTCTAATTTAATACAAGGAATAGGAAAAATGTGATTTGGTTTTCTTCGTTTGCTGAAAATGGAGAAACTCGTGTTTCCTCAGGAAGCACGGTTCTGAAATTTTACTGGGTGGTAAGGCAGTGATTATGTTTGTATGTGATGTATTGATAGGCATTTCAAAAAACAAAATGCAAGATAGTCATATTAGTGGCATTTTTTGTGGGCATATGCTCCATACTTTAAAGTGCAGCGGGCCTCAATTTGGAGGAGCTAAATCATTGCATATAGGTCAATATGATACGTTTGCACTTTGTAATTTTTGAGCATGTCATTTATCAAAGACCAAAATAATTGCATTTGTGGTTCTTATTTCATCTTCATTAGAGCTGCTGGGCAGTTGGCACCCAGCTCAAGGCTGACCATTACCAGGGAATGGTAGCAGCTTCCTCATGTAGCCTTTTCCCCATGATGTGATTGATTACTTGAAATCAGATACTAATATGTTTGTGCCTCATTGATATACTTCGGCAATAGTTTTTGTTAAACTCCCTTAATAACTGTCTGTTCTGAAAGTAACACATATTTTAGGTAAAGTACTAGACTAGTACTGTGTTTGGACTTAGGATTAGTTTATGATGTGTTCAGACAAATTTATGATCACAATGCTGCGGAGAGAGCATTTCGTGGAAAAGCTGTTTTTGTGTAAAATTAAGCGAACACCACATCTAAGGCCGACCTCCATTACATACCTAATATAATTAAACTTGCCTCTCCTCAAATTTTAAGTCAATGGAACAATACACGCATTTAAAATATTTATATTAGATTTTTTTATTGAAAATAATATTGTTTTTACAAATATATAAGAGCTAATAAATACACACACATATGATCTACTGAACTAGTTAGCACATTTTAACAGAAAAGGATAGAAGACAACACTATTCTCCATTAGCGTTTGATTGGAAGGTACCAACATTTCTCCTTACTCAGTTTTGACTCCCCTCCAAAATTGGGGGATTTGGAGGGAGATAATTATAAATCATGTGACTAAAATATCCTTATTCATTTTGAAACCCAAAATTTTATTTTAAAAGTTAGGGCATAAATAGTAATTTCACTCTCCTCCCCTCATTGAATAAATAAGGGAAGGGTTATCACCCCTCCCTTCCTCTCCTTTGAACCAAACACAATGTAAAGGTTTGTTTCAAAAAAAATGTAAAGGTTAAAATTTTCAGGTACATAAAGCTGGTATGGTTTATGTGTTTGGTTTTTATTAGAAGTAGAACAGGACATGATGTGATTAGACATTGATGTATTTACTTTTCCTATGAAAAGAGTGGAATCAAAGAGAACGGAATAAAACAAGTTCCTAAGAGTTAGAAGAGTACATGTTATCTCTCCACCAGATAACATACATTGCCTTTTACACTATATAAGTTCTGTTATAAGTACATAATACTTTTATGATCAGACCCATCTTATGCCCCCCCCCCCCCCAATTTTTGCATACATATGATTTAGAACTATCAAGTATCAACGATATAGTAAGTACGGAAATAACATTTCCTAAGAACAATGCTGTAAAACCCTGTATTTGAATTTTGGAAACTATGTTACTCTGACACTGCATGGTTAGACTGTAATTAATGGATTTGTTTCTCTTTTATATGTTCTTAACAAAAGTGGGAAATGAATTGAATTATGAGAGAAGTCTATGGGTGAATTTCTGATTTTGATCCATACAATTTACTGAATGATAAATGTCAGTGGGGCTCGAACTTAGAGTACACTGTGGAGTGTGGAGACAATTCAGAATACACACTAGCAATTCAAAATGCATAGTGGGGGCAACAAAAGAAATCCTTTATCTGTAATACTAAATTTGTAAATTTAGTGGGGGCAACAACAAAATACCTGTCTCTGTAATCCTGGATTTGTGAACTTAGTGGGGGCATTTGGCCTAATAGTTCACTCCATATGGATCTGCCCATGGAAATAAAACTGAAACAATAAGAATCTTGATATTCTAACTGAAATTAATTGTCTAATAGTGCAATTAAATATTATCTAGTTTGTCTCTGGAGCTTGAGACTCTCGGCTGGATGTGAGACATGAAACTCCCATAAGTATGAAGGGATTGAATTTGAATAGTTAACTTTGCTTTACTTCAGTTCTCTTTCTCTCATTACAGTATTTGTGAATTAGCCGTTTCTTATATTTTAATTATGTGTACTATATCTCTGGACAGTACGTAGTCCTTGGAATTGATTAATTTTGTATATTAAGTCCTTGAAAATTTATTTTAAGTCTGAAGGGATTGAATTTGAATAAGTTAGAAGCTTCAAATAAATGTCATAAGACCAACATGGTCACTTGAAATTGATGAAGTCCAAACAGTAATCTTTGCTTTACTTCACTAAGCCGTTATCATTACAATATTTGTGCATTGGCCATTTCTTTATTCTATACTATGTCTCAGGATAGAACGCAGTCCTTGAAAATTGATGAATTTCTGATATTTATTGCAGTCAAAGATATCCAAACGCAGATTGAGACAACCTGGGATTGTTCCTGCCGCTTATGCCAAAGTGATGAAGAAGCTAGGTTTCTGTGGTTAGAACATTGTAAGTTGCTGCCAGTTACAGCATGAAAGTGGACTGGTCAGGATTTGCTTTTTAACTCTGATCATTTGTCCACTTTCACATTTTAGAATCTGTAGAACAGCAAATTACAGGGCAGTTTCATTCTTATCTGTTTGTGTGGAACAGTTAGAGTTGATAATATTTCGAGTTCTAAGTGGCATACTTTAGTGGACAATGTTGCAATATTGTTAACATGCTGATTGATCCTTCTTTTGCGGTTAGATTTGATTTGTTTCATTTTGCAGTTTGATAAAATAAAATATCGGACTCATCGATTGCTTTGCCACAAATAGTAATGGCATAATTAGGCTATCGGTTCGTGTATTTTACTATGATTCATATTAGTGTTGTTGCAAAGAGACTAGAGAGTGTTGTTAGTGTTAACACATTTCTTTTAGTATTGATATTTGTTGCTAACACTTGCTAATAAAATACGAATGGTGGCGTGGGGTGGTTGGCAGAAATCATGGGGTGCGCTATCATTGCATCGTTAAAAATGTGCTCTCACTAACTATGATTTCCCCCTTTTTTGGTGTGTGCTCAGTAAAGCTCAAAAACAAGAAAAATGATAAGACCACACCTCTTGTGAGGAGACAGGGAAATAAAGATAGAAAGGCGTGGGTGGGCTCTAAAAAAGTTGAAGTACATAAAATTCAAAGTTTGCTGTAAAAGCTATCAACTCCTCATATTCAAAATTGAATACTGAAGTTTGAATATTGAAGTCTCATCGTCTATTTTTTTTTTTCTTGGGAAACCACATGGCATGAATTTACATATCTATATCTATATACTATAGAAAAGAAGAACTCTGTGAGACCCACTTAGATGAGTTGGCACTCCCAGGTTCATTCTTATCCACCCTCCCTCATTAGCTGACAAGTGTCAAGCTCTTAATCATTCTGACAAATTTATGGTGAGACAATTTCTCCTTAATTTTGGTTTTGTGGCCCATCATTGACAATCTATTGAATAATCATAAAAAATCTCATTAATTGTTGATTAATTTTTTTTAACTGTCCATTTATGCTGAATCAAAAGTCATCACCCATCATTAACTACTTATAGAATAGTCATTCAAAATACTATTAATTGTTGTTTAATTTTTTTTAAACTCTCCATTAATGCTGTAACAAAAGTCATCACCCATCATTGACTACCTATGGAATAATCATTCAAAATCACATTAATAGATGTTTAATATTCTTATTCATACATAAGGCTTAAAAACAAAAACTTTCTCACTTTTGTTATACGTATTTTGCTTTTTTTTTTATGTGATTAAAACTGATTTTGCTAACCTTTCAAAAAGTACGTTTTTGAAATCAAGATTCAAATTTTAAAATTTTGACAACCTATAAATTCAAATTTTGAATATTCTTTTTGGAACAATATTCTCCTTCCTTTTTTCACGTGCAAACAACATAAACCCTAATTGTTTTCATCTATATAAACTCTCTTATGTAATTCTTCTCCTCTATCATTCCATTATTTAACCATCATCTAAGAGCTTTGAAATAACTATTGTTGTGATGACTGGGAAATTGAGAAGCAAATGTTGAAAAAGCAAAAAAAGTTTAGGTATTGCTTCTGATTCAACCAGTTTCTTGCCATATCATAAGGGTATAATTACATTTCTATGAACATTATGAAATGATCTGCAACGTGTGTGATTTATTGAAATGATTTTGATTAGAGTGATGCTTTTTTACTTTTCCTTCTGTAATTTCATAGGCCTCATCACCATGGGACTTTTATTGCGAATTGGAATTGGGGATGGTGAGCTTATATGAAAGATTCTTCAAGAGTGAATACAACAAGTGAGGTTTTTGCCCTCTTCCTACTTTCTGTTAGATTTTGCTGAATTTTTTTGTTTGTTTTTCCGGAGTGGCTTGGTTGAGTTTTGTTCTACAATTAAAAACCAAAGAAGAGATACGAGGAAGGAGAGGTAAGCCTTATGAATTTTTTGATTCACATTTATTTTGAGCAAAGCATATTGAAACATATAACTCAAGAAACATATACATCTTTATATTTTAGGCATGAATCTTCATCTACTGACCTTGCTGCTTGATTTAATGTTTAGCATGTTACAATTTGGTTATACTCTTTTTCTTTTGGTGTTCACAGATTTTGGTTGATGATGACAGTGTTGAACAGTTGCGGCTTACATAATTAGTATTAAGTGATGTAAGTTAAAATAAAATTAAATACTATTATATATGCACATGCTATCACTATAGATAGTTATGTATTGTGAATTTCAATTTTTACTCTTATTTCAGGATAGTTCAGATCCGTTCATGACAAATACTTCTAGATTAAAAGCTGATGCATCTTCTTCCAACTTAGCAAAGATTGTCGTTTTATGTTGTAATTTATTTATTTATTTGTGCACTTTGAGTTATTTACTGTTTTGCGTTTAGATTATGGTGTGAATATTATATTTTTTAGGTCATATAGAATTTTTTGGGACATAATATTATATTTAAGTTAATGGAGTTCTTTTTTTATAAAATGTAAACAAAAATTGAGATTTGAGTTTGAAATTTTAATTGAGTACTAAATAATAGTAATTGGAACCTAATTTTCAGTCAGATTTTAAAACACTTGATACATTTTTTTTAACAAAATAAGCAAATCAATAATAAATATAATGGGTAGATATTAACTTTCTTATGCAAAATCAGATTTAGTTTGTGATCAATATAAATAAGAGAAATCTGTTTATTTAATGAAAAGGAAATGAATAATCAATTTTAAAAAAATCATTTTGATTGGGATACATTTAATTTCAAGGTAAAATAAATTAAAAAATGTCAATTCTGTTTTAGTGAATAAATTTGATTTCTCCTTTAATAATAATTAATGGAGTTTCTTTAACTTTTTTATGTAATAAATATAAAATTTAGAATAATTCCATAGATTATGGTGTGGATATTCAATTTAATATTGAAATTTGAGTTTGAAATTTGAAATTGAAAATTGGTTGTGAATAATAGTACTTGCGTCAAAATTTATGGTGTGATATTAAAAAAATGTAAACGCTTAATCCTTTAGTTTTAATGAAAAAATAAAATAAATATTGAATTTAATGAGTGCAGTACATAATCAACTTTCTTAAGCAAAATCAGATTTAGTTAGTTATGAGTATAAATAAGGCAAATCCGTTTTTTAAGTAAAAAGGAAATGAATAATCAATTTAGAAAAAAAAAACATTCTAATTGGCCAACATGAAATTTCGGAGTGGAATGATGAAAAAAAGAGTCACTTCCGTTTTAATGAGTAGATTTTGATTTTTCCTTTCATAATAATTATTGGGGTTTCTTTTACATTTTTTAGAAAAAAAGGTAAATAATGGAATGATCTCATAGATTAAGGAGCGAATATTTAATTTTATTTAATTAATTTATTATTTTTAAAATTGTAAAAAATAATTTTGCGATTTGAGTTTGAAATTTAAAATGGGTACTAAATAAAAGTAATTTGATCCAATTTTTCACTCGGATTTTAAATTATTTTGCTCAGACACAGAATACGCTTTTCTTTCCACCCTAAATCATTTGTAAATTCATTCATAATAATTAATTAGGTTTCTTTTAATTTTTTAAGAAATAAATATAATTTATAGAATGATCTCATTGATTAATGAGTCAATATTCAATTTAAGTTAATGGATTTCCTTTTTTAAAAATTGTAAAAAAAAATTGAGATTTGAGTTTGAAATTTAAAATGAGTACTAAATAATAGTAGTTGAGGCCAAATTTTCAGTCAAATTTTAAAACATTTTTCTTAAATGAGTACTATATACTTATGATTAGATTACATGGTAAAAAAGTTCGACGGGGAAAAACATTCTACACAAGAAATAGTTCATGTAAAAACTAATAATTTTTGCTAACTCTTCATTCCCATCCTTCCCTTATGGCTCCTAGCTTTTACCACTATTGTTAACTCTTGGGAACAATTTTTAATCTAATTTAAATATATTTTTTATAATTTTAAAAATATTTAGGATTAAATGTATATAAAGTTTTTGTCAAATTTTGCAAGTTGTGTAATACTCATTGATATTTTGTTTGGTTGAATGCTCATTTTTCAATTTTTCATATCTTAATTCAAGGCTTAATAGCTTTTTTGGTCCCTCACTTATCACAGTTTTGCACTTTTGGTCCCCAATAAAAAATTAGCATTTTTGATCCTCCACATTGCTTATTTGTTTGCAAAAATGATCCCTATTTAGACGAAAACTGCAAAAGTGTGTAAATATGAGGGACTAATTTTGCTAATTTTTTCCTAAAGGAACCAAAAGTGAAAAATTGTGATAAGTGAGGGACCAAAAGAGCTATTAAGCCTAATTCATTAATCGTGCTTAAATAATGAGATCAATATTCGCCGTGCAACGCACGGGGTAAAAACGCTAGTTTATATATAAATCAACTTAATACTAATTACTTTTTTAAATAGACACTCAATCAAACCATGTTATTAGTTTTTGAATTTCGAATTAACATTCAAAATGTATTCAAGCCAAGTATTACTTATTTTTTAAATGAGTATTTAATTTTTTTTTTGAAGATTAGTATTCAATATATTAATACTTACTTTTTCATTAATCAAAAGTAAATAAATTGAAATATTTATGAATAATTACTAATTTAATTCTCTATTAAAGAATTAATTTCTGAAATTAGAATCTCATTTGCTTATTTTTAGTTCACGGAAACTTGCTACTTTTATATAAACATTGATTGGAAACTTTCATGATTTTTCTAGCAGAAAAAAATAATTAGTTGGATACAAGATGCACCATCACCTACTACTTATTTTTTTATTTATATTTAAAAAAAATCACCTACTACTTAGACCTAGTCCCTTTCTTTTTATTTCCTTAATTTATCAATTACTTTTTTATGTGAGATGAATTAAGCCCATTTTGCCTTTGGTCAGAATTTTTTCTAAGTAAAAAAATATTTTCATAAAAGTCCATGTTTACAATTCTTTTCATTTAAAGTTAGATATAAGTTTTCCATTGGAGCAAAAAAAAAAAGATATATTTAAGAAATCATTAAATCCTCAAATATTTTAGTGTCTAAATTTAATATTTAAGATGGGATTAATATTTATAGTATTTTTGTTTTAATTTTTCAAAAACAGCTGTGTTTTATGTGAGAATCAGGATACTTGCTAATAATTCAATAAGCACGTTCTAAACAATTGTTTACCATAAAGTAAATAAATTTAAATGATAAAATAATATTTACTCTAAATAAAAGAGTTATGACTCTAATATCAATCGATTCAAAGGCTCGTGATTCTTTATTAACCCTCATGTATCAAGACAATCATAATTGACAAACTGTTTAGGATAATTCTCTATTCAAATCTATCGTTTGGTAATTTTTCACTATAACACTGGACAATGTATGTATCAACACAATCATAGTCGACAAAATTTGTGTCTGCAACAAATCACGACTCATAAATGTGCTTGTCAATTTTTCAGAGTATTCCACTAGAGACATGTCCTAAAAAATGCCTAGAGTTTAGAAGTGAAGCAATTCCTCAGTTGCTTCCGAAGGATCTTCCCTGTGGGAGACCTTGGTATCTTGTCAGTGAAGATCACTTTCCTAACCTTCTTGTATGGAGCAACCTGCCAGAGTAGAGTTGAAATGTGAAAAGCATTTTCTACAGACACTAGGTCCTTGAATTCAAGTATTTAATGTGAAGTAAAATGGTTTGTCGTATCAAGAAAAACCTGCTCAGCAACATAATCCATAATATGCTTTGGAGAAAGCACACTTCCAACCTTCTTGACCACAAATGCCACTGGTATCTCCCCAGTTTCTTCATCCATGGCACTGAAATGGAAAATGATGCAACACTTCAGGTTATATTTTGATGGCCGAAAAGAAACTTCACAAAGTGTGTCTGACTAAGTGCATGTTTGGAAATCTTTCTACAATTGATTCTGAAGCTAGAATCAAGTCTGAGAAAAGGCATATGTTATGTTAGTAGCTTTAGGGTTTCAAAATTGATTTTGAGAAAAGAGAAAGTGATCCAAACATGCTATAAGATGTAGCTATTTGGATTCCTAAAAAAGCATATATCTCAGCAACCAATGAAACGGGTATATTTTCAATTCATAAAAGCAGTACACATGCAGGTAGGACTCAGTAGTTAAACAAGCATTTGGATACTTACGCTGTAACAGCAACATCAACTATTTCAGGATGCAAAATTAATACAGCTTCTAAATCAGCAGGAGCAATCTGTCACATGCCATAGGCATAGGTAAGAATTATAGCATGCATACAAATTGTGTAAAAGTAAAATATTAAAACAACATATCCTCCTGTGATTGAAGATCACGCAATATATAGATAAATATTTTAGGGAAACAGACCCCTAACCTCCTAAAAAGTAATCCTTTATATTACTAGGCATTAAAGAGCTTTACAATAGGATTTACAGTTTCTTATGAAAAAATTATTAAAATCTACTATCGTCAGTAATTCTATTTTTTAACTGCATATTTTATGTATTGTAAGTCAATATAGAATTATAGATGAATTGATCAACCCAAAAAACATTTCATGTTTGAACATGAGAAGCTTTTGCAGCTATTTACCAAGTAAATGAAGTGCTTAAACAAATTCTAGATGCTCACCAATAAGGTGCTGGAAATTTACAAGCAACAAAATCAATCAAGATATTATCAGATACCTGAAAGCCCTTGTATTTGATTATATCTTTCAAGCGGTCAGATATATGTAAATACCCATCCTGATCAAAATAAACAACATCTCCAGTATGTAGCCAACCATCTTTATCTATTGTTGAACTTGTGGCTTCCTCATTATTCAAGTATCCTGAGAAATTTTAGAAAAATTTAAATATATTTTGATTAGATTTAGAAATATCAGGGAACAAACACGCCCCTCTAATATAGGAAAATGATAGAAACAATCATAACAACAGACTTAAACAGTTGCCTAGAAAAAAAAATTCAGGAGCATTTTACTGATAAGGAGGTATCAGGGAATCTTTCAACTAAATAGTTATCAACAGAAGCAACATCTAGTTATATAAAATCAAGTTAAACTAAATCATTCATTCTATTACTATATTCAAATCTAGAAACATTGTAACAGATGAGTTTATAATCTCTAGGGGTGTAAGCAGATCAAACCCTATATGGGAACAAATTAACCCAACCTAACTCAATGTTTTTCCGGTTTCGATTGGATCATTGTTTTAGTACAGGAAAAGAATGGTAACCTAATAAATGAATAAGGTCAATACTTTCTACCTCAGGAAAGAGTACATATTTTTACCTCTCATAATTGAAGGTCCTCTCAACCAAAGCTCACCACTGCTACCAGGGGGAAAAAATGCACCACTAATCCAGTCTACCACTTTTGCCTCCATGTTTGGAGCTAACAACCCTATTGAAGAATGGGTCCGAGACTTTTCGCTATTGAAGCCACGTGTCCCTACTGCAGTCGACTCGGTCATTCCATAACCCTACAAAGAAACAATCTAACAGTTGTGGATTCTTTAAAATTTAGGAAAGCAATAAAGCTATAAATAATGGAAGTTCAAACTTTGATGGTCCAGCATTAGTTGTTGATGTGAATATCAATTGCACAATAAGAGCATCAACTATCAACTATCACCTATTAAACAGAATTCAAAAGCTAGTGTATGCACACAGAGAGAAAGGGAGGGGGGGGGGGGGGGGATAAGTATATATCAAACATGCTTCCCTGCTTAGAAATGCTTGTGCGTAGCTCTTGCAAATTGCAAACTAAACAGTATAAGTTTATTAGTATTTCCAAGATCCATTTCATTCACCACAATCTCACATAACTAATGAAATGTCATGAAATCAACATTAAGCTTACATCAAGATCACAACAACAATGACACCAAATGGTATTAAATCAAGCAATTAGATGATGCTGGCAGATGACTTGCATTCTTTAAATAATAGTAAGTTGTTCCAAGGATCTTTACCTGTATAAAATCAATATTAGGGAAAGTTTGTACAAAGTCATCAATAACCGCTGCATTCAAAGGCGCTGCACCACTGGAGACCTGTATCAAACTCTGCAGCTTACTTCCATTAACACCCTTAGCCTTTGTTGTCAATGCTGTCAACATCGGCGGAACAACAGGAAAGTGTGTAACTTTATATTTATCAATCACCGCGATAACCTCATCAATGTCGAATTTCCTCATCACAACAACCGTACAACCCAAAGACAGTAATCCCATACCGAAGAGCGATAAACCATATATATGAAACATGGGCAAAACAGCTAGAAACACATTATTCAAGCAAGAGTATTCATATTGAGAAGCTTCAAACCTCACAAATAGCTCAACCATAGCAATAAGATTTTTATGGGTCAGAACAACTCCTTTGCTCACCCCTGTAGTCCCAGAAGAATACAATATACCTGCAGTGTCTTCCTGCTTAATAACCGGCCTCCGAGGCAAATCAAAATTGCCAGAAACCAGGCTACAAAACCCTGAGAAACAACCAAGCTTCAAACCCTTCTCATTCTCTGGCACAGCAACAATGGGAATGCCTAATGGTTCTAGTTTATTGAAAATTTCAGGTACAGTAAAAGCAAAACTCACACCACACTCAGTAATCTGCTTACGTATCTCATAGATACTACTGAGAGGGTTCAATGGTGTAACAACAGCACCTAGATAGAGAACACCCAAGAACACAATGGGATAGTAAATGGAATTTGGAAGCAGAAGCAAAACCACATCACCTTGTGAAACACCCAACTTGTGCAAACCAGAAGCCATGGATTTGACCAAAGGTAACAAGTTTGAGTAAGAAATAGAAGACCCAGATGAGGAATCAACGAGGGCTGAAACCCCATCATGACGGTGAGAGAAAATGAAGGAAACAACGTCGACAAAAGGGTCGGTGGGAAGTTCCATGGAAGCGTGTTTGCTGTGGTAAATTCCGGAATTTGGTGAGTACCAATGAGGGTGAGTGGTAGTGTTTTGGGGCATGGCGTCGTAGTTCACGTTTGCCGCCATTGATTTGAGAAGCAAGGTGGTTGCAGAAGAGTGAAGCTACCACTTCAAAAACCATGTCTCATGGTATATATAGAGAACATCAGCATCATGTTCCGAAATCGGAACAATGGAATGTTTGGTAAATGACATTTTCTCCCGGCAATTGGTTCTTCTTAAAAACATTGTTAAATTATTCTTGATTAAAAAAATAGTCTTTTAATGTGCTCTAAAAGTTGCACCTCTTCGTTAATTCTTATAAGCACACCGAGGAAAACTTTTATATAGGGGTTACAATGAGGGTTGAATTCGCTGAACCAACCAGCGTAATCGGTTAGGCAGAGCGGGGTGAGTCAAACAATTCAATTCGTTAACTCGCGTAACTCTGACCACTTAACTTGCGAGTCCAGCCGGCGGGGCGAGTCAACCTACTTGGTTCATGTTTTTTTCTCTAATAAGGTATAGACAACTTCATGTTTTGAGACTAGAAACTTTTATCTCGCTCAACTCGTGCAATGTGAAAACAACAAGCATTGTAGTTTCTTTAGTTTTCATACAACATTTCCTTCACACACAGTCAGGCGGAACGAAACCTTGTCTTTGCCAATCACTCACAGATCGCGTCCCAACTAGTTCGCTCATCGTTGTTGTCGATTCGTCCTATCTCACTATTGGCGTTCTCACTTGCAACCCACCCTGCTCACAAGCCAACTTGTTCGCCCATCTTTTATGCCTGCTCGCCGTCCACAGTGATCTCACTCTGTCTCTTTCTCTTCATTAAGGTGTTTGTCTTAATGCCCCCTTTTGAAGCTTTCATTCTAAGACATATGTGACCAATTCCTTTAAGACATATGTGACCAATTCCTTTGAGATGTGTCCAAACGAGTCTTAGTCCTAGAGTTTGTCAAGGAAGGTAGGTCTTGATTTGGAGTTATGAAGTTCATGGTGGACTCATCCAAAGAGTCATTTAAGCAAAACATTCGATATTCTCTATTTACTAGTACTAGTATTGAACACGTGTCATGCACAGATCGTATATTAAAAGCACGAAGTTATACTAAAAAGATAACTGAACACACATATAGATCTTAAAAGTTATCAAGTTTTAATTAAATTCTAGTAAAAACATCATTATATATTACATTCATTGTTGTTGAACATGGATAACTCAGTAATATATATATATATATATATATATATATATATATATATATAGTCAAAACAAAAGATCTTTTTAAAATTTCAAAATCAAGATCGAATACTTTTCTGAAATTTCAAAATACTCTTAAGTAAGAAATTGTGCAATTACTTAAAAAAATTATGAGCAAGAAAATAATTTTAGTATTGATCTCAGACTATTCGGTTTTGAATGGTTTCGTATAAGGTGCATTATGTGCAAAGTCTTGCACCGGTGCATGAATGGGTTTTGGCCATAGAAACCGCATATTCTTTCAAGATCCCTTTAATTTTAAATTTATACTTAATTATAATTATTTTGATTTTTACATTAATGCCCTTGTCTCCTTCCTCTTGCTTTCCCTTGATGATGACGCTGCTCAGCCACTAAGTTGTCGTCGCCGACGATAACCGTCCACCGTCACGCCACCGTGGGTATTTCCGGCCTACCTCCTTACCATTGTCGGTTTCAGAAACAGTTCGAGTCAATAAATCAAAAACCGCAACCACTCTTTGCCACCCACAACACCAACGTCTTTGACAACTATGTCCAGATCTAAATTCCATAACCCTTTGCAGAAGAAGAAAACCCATAACCCTCTACAAAAATTATTGCAATGAAAAACACTATTCAAGAGGAAAAGAGGGATAAATCATGAAACAAAATTCACAAGGTTGCTTCACTGTACATATACATACAATGATACAATTTGTGCAAAGTAAAATCAACAGAGGAGCAATGAGAAAATTGACAAATAGTTGAAAGAAGAAGAAGAGGGATGGGAGATAAATAATTGAGAGGGTCGAAATTAAGGTCAATGAAGATGGCTCAATCACTGTGAATGGGTCGATGAAGATCTTGGCGATTTCAGAGGTTGGTGATGATGGAAGAAGGTGGGAAATTGGTGGTGGTGGTTCTCACCCAAATGTGCAACGCCCCTTGTCTCACCTTCTCTAAATTGGTGTCAGCGATGATGACGGAGAGGAGATGTCGCAGTACTCGTCGTTGAGGAGGACGTTTTGCGGCGACGGCAGAAAAGTTCTGGCACGAAAGGGCCTTACGGCGTGCTGTGCCATCAACGGGGAAAGGGAGAGAGAAAGGAGAAGACTGAAGGGTTGTTTTCGTAACTTTACTCTTTTTTTATTTTTTTTGGGTGCTCTTGCACCGTGCAAGACATTGAATGCAAGTGCACCCTATAAGCCACCAATTTTGAAATACTCAAAGCAAGAAATTATGTAATTACTTACAAAAATTATTAGCAAAAAATTATATAATTATTCTTTTTAGAAAAAATGTTAGTTGTTATAGTTGTTAGTAAATTAGTTCCATAAACAGGGTTTGAATCTTGACCCTTCACCATGCAAATCCCTTCATTTCTCTTAGCTCACTTTCCCTTTCCCCCAATATTAGACTATTCGATTTTGAATATTTGACTTATCATTCCCAAACAATTTCCACTATCGTTTGACATGTGTGTTCGACTCATCAATAGACAATAATGGTTAAAGAAATCAAATTTAAATTTATTTTACTTTATAAATGATATTGAAAAATGTTATGAAACTTAATAATTGTAATGACCAAATTTTGGGACCAAATTTATTAAGTTTCTATAATAATAAAGATTGTGATCAATGATTTTGTAATTGTATCAATTTGTTAACATCATTTAGGAAGCCATCGTCTTCAAAAAAAATTTATCGTAATATATCAATGAGATTGGATGATGTTAGGAAACTTAATAATTGCAATGACCAAATTTTTTGACCAAATTTATTGTTTCTACAATAATAGATATTATGATCAATGATTTTGTAATTGTATCAATTTATTTTTTTTTTAGAAAATAAATCAACAGAAAATATAGCATATAGCAGTGGTTGATGTTGTCAGGTGCTACTTTTCTATGAGCAAAAAAATTGAATTAAGAAGAAGCATAATGGGTGCTTCAACCTATTATAAAATGACATGGTGGAAGTTAGAAATAACCAACTATAAAAATTTAAACAGAACTTGCATACATGTGGTGATGATGTTAGGAAACTTAATAATTGCAATGGCCAAATTTTGGGACCAAAATTATTAAGTTTCCATAATAATAAAAATTGTGGTCAATGATTTTGTAATTGTATTAATTTATATCAATTTGTTATCATGATTTTAGGAAATCATCATTTTTAAAATTTGAAATAATTATAACATAAAATAATATTTTAAAATTTTTTTTTATAAAGTAAAAAATATGTATAAAATTATATAACATAATCCAGTTAGTAATTACAGTACAGTATAAGAAAAGAATAAAGTCAAATTAGAGAAAGGCTGGGAGAGTGCCGACAAGAGGAGTTGCCACTTTTTAATTTGAAAATAAATTATAGTATAAGATTGGCTGTGGTTTCATGGTGGATATTATGCTCTTTCCATATGTGGAAGTTTGCTCCCACATATTTTCTATATTATAAGAATCGTTTGTAGATCCATCTCTTTGATTTTCTTCCTTTTTTAGGATGAGTTTGGGCGGGTTTACCCACCAATCAATCATTTTGTAGCTCAGCTTTTTTTATGCCCACCAACACGCAACTAAGTGTGGTATTAGTTGGCTTTTCCAACTCACATTCTCTAGCAGATCAACGCAACGCGGCCCAGTTAGGCGATAAAAAATGGGGCGAGTTTAGTCCGTATTGCCACCCTACTTTTTTTTGTTGAAGGAGGGAGAATTTTTAACTAAATATTGTTTGGTCCAGTTTTTAGGATGAGAAATGAGAGGAATAAGGGGGACCAAAACTCTCATAACTCAATTTTGCCTCCCCTCTAAAAGTCGGTGAAATAATTTGTTGGATAAAAATGTTCTGACTGAGTTGTAACATGTAATATAATTTAAGAGTTCATTTATTGATATACAGTTTGACAAAAACACTTTTATTTAAAGTTGAGTTATATTAAAGAGAGAAAATGATTAAATGATGACATAAGTTAAAAAATGGAATAATTGTCTTGAATGTCTAAAACAAGGAAGTTTTGAAAAATAGGTGAAAATTAATGTGAAGTTTGTTTAATTGAGAAAACCTTTGTTGTAGGGATTCAGCTCTAATTCTAATTTAGTTGAGAAAAATATGTTCTCACTTAGTTTGAAGTTCATATACTAAATCTCAACTCTAATTCAGCAAGGCGAGTTTTTGTTGTTCGTGTGAGAGGTGTGTACGAAGAAAATGAAAGTTAAAAGCATTATTGATTTCCGGTCTGCCACTGTTAATGTTGACAAAGATTATCTTTTTTTTTGGTACATAAAAAAAAGATTATCTTTATTAATGAATTAATATTTAAAAAGTTAGGGTTAATAGTGGAATGATTTCTTCTTGGCTTAATTACATTTTTTTGGTCTCTAAACTTTCAAAACTGTGATTTTGGTCCTTATAGTTTTCATTGCTCAAATTAAGTCCCTATACTTTTAAAATTGAACAAATTTAATCATTATGTTAACTGGTCATCCGATATCTAATGGGAATATTTGGCATACATGTATCACAATTTTTAATTTTCAACATTTTTAATCATTATGTTAACTGGTCATCTTAACATGTCATTCACTATGAAATTCTGATCCATAACGTTTTTCACTTATTATTAAATAACAAGTTAATGTTTGTACCATTTTCAAAGTAGAGACTTAATTTGAACAATTGAAACTATAGGGACCAAAATTACGTATTTTTAAACCTATATGAACCAAAAGTGCAATTAAGTTTTTCTTCTTCGCATTACATTATTTTATACCTAAAATGTCTGAATAACACTTTGAGGGCTGAGTACAAATTGAATCACTTGCATAATCACCCAATTAACTACAAAAAACTAATTTGGAAAGCATACGACAAACCCATAAAAAGAGAGTTCTTTCAAACTGCTTGATGAAGTGAAATATCACCTACTTTAGCAACCTCATATTTAAAAGAAACCATAACATTTACACCTAAGAAAAATAATAATTTACAATTGTAATAGATATATAGAAGGCTAAAACACAAATCTAAGTTGATAAAAACACCAAGTGGGTCTCAACTCTCAAGCAAGTTGGTAACTGCTATGCACTAGTTCAAGGTTCATCTTGATACTGATAAGCATAATGAGGAGGGGGAGGAGGATGATAGTAATACCCTGGTGGTGATGTTGGGTAGTGACTGTACTGATTCACATGTTGAGGTGGGGAAGGTTGATGCACATGATCATGGAGTGGGGAGGGGGAACTGGGCTCACTCAATGTGGGACTAGCAACTTGAGTTTCGGGTTGTTTGTCTACCCTGACTTCAACCAACTCCTCTTCAACTTCAAATGATCTGAAGATTGGATGCAAGTAAGCATCGGCCAGATATGCCTTTATGTTCAGGTCAGGTTCTGTGGTTTTCTCCAATAAGTCCTTTGCCATTGCTTCCTGAAAAGATCAAGAGAAATCAGTTACCAACCCAACAATCAAATATGAAACAAGCAATGTAGCTAGCCACCTCCAAAGGAAAACATAAGGGAACTTCAAGAATTTTAGACTACACCAATAGCGCGTATCATACCTCAAGGGGGTACTTCCTAAATGCTGGTTCAAAACGGTGTTGGCAGTACTTGTGAAATGCGAACGTCAATATTGGTAGAATGGCAAGCAAAGGTGTAGATTTAGCTGCCTTTTTGGAACTAAGCAGACCCAACATTAGAAGCTGGGATATTAGTAAGCTTGCGATAATGCGGCTGTGAACATGTGGCCAAAATGCAGCAGCACTTTCATACTGTTGATTGTAGACATTGATTATCTGCATATTTAATTAAACAATAACAACAATCAAAGCATTTTCCTACTAGATGAAACCAGCTACATGGATCAAATAATGTCATGATGTCCTGCCATGAATCAAGTCCAATAAAAGATTATTCACATCTAAATCTCTCTTGATGGTTCGACCTAAAATTCTCCTCGGTTTTTTAACCTCTAATTACTGGACTATACTCTATTAAGTCTATACATTTAATTAATGACTTCTACTATCTGTTATACTATGAGAGCCGCGCCAATCTAATGATTTCATTCTAATCATATCCCATCAAGACAAAAATGATAAAAACTTGTGAACCTTAATGCAAATTATTTATCATCTCGCTCTCGCATGCAAATTATGTTTTGAGATAAAACTAGTAGAGGCACTGACCTGATGGCGGTAAACCAAATATGCTAGGGCAAAGAAGACCAGTATGAAAGGCAGAAGGATCGGAGTCACCACAGCATACACAATTCCAAGAAGGAAATATAGTTGAAGACTTGGAATAGTCTCAGGGAAGTCCACACTCCCAGGGTCCATGGCCTTTCCTCTATCTCTCTCAGTTTTAACTATGAACATGTTCTTGAGATGATATATAACCAATGGCTTTAATCTGAGAATCTCACCAGCAATTCCAGCCCAGCCATCAACCATTATGTATGTCATAAAGAAAGTAGCCTTCATTGGAATGGAAACCCCAATTGTTCTAGGAATCCTATAATCAACAGTATAATTCGCAAGATCAGTTGCGTGCAGAGCACATGTATGGGTTAATTATTAAGGACAGGAGAAAATCCTTAGGGAATGTGAAAAAACAGGAAAGAAATATTAAATATGGTCAAAGATTCAATAGAGTTGCTGCAAAAGATTATGGTATTTATAGACACTAGATATATGGAAGTGCAAGGTTGACATGAAATAGAGAAAATCTATCAACATGCATAGGATCAATTGCTTGTCCATATACAATTAAATAGCTAGCGAGTCGCGCTTGCCTTCAGAACCACTTATAATTCAAGATTGGCTGCCCAGTAAATTAAAAAAAGATATAACATTTTTGTGGTTATCATATGGAGGAAGACATCTTTAGTGGTTAGTCTTGATTGGTTGAATGTATTTTTTACAGTACAAATGGATGTTAAATTAGTTTTATTTATATACTAGCACTTCAAAGTATATCTGAAGGTCGAAACACGAACTATTCAGAGGTTCACTTATGGACATGGAGTTACCATAATATTTTGCATGTACTATTCCGCATCATACTCAGGCTTGCATGTTTCTTCCTATGCTTCCCATTTTCTCTTTTCTTTTTTTCTCTTTTTATCAATTAAACAATATACATGACTGGATTTCAAAAACAGTCCAGGAAAAGCAATAAAAATAAAAGCAACCTCGCTTGATGCCTATCGAGAAGTTGTAGAATCTAGGATAAACATTTCTAGCACGGGCAATCAGATATAGTCAAGGAATAGCTGTAAAGAAGGCATACTGTGTAGGTGACTGGTGGAGGAAAGAATGCAGTTGCTCAAATGCAGTCCCGGTCACTATACTTCCCAAGAAAACATTCACCAGCATAAAGTAATAATATTTTGCTGCTGTCTTCCGCTCAAGTGTTGACTTAGCAATATGTCCCTCAATTTTCGACATGATCATCAGAACTGCCGGTAGAATATATAAGAATATTTTAAGGGCCAAACCAGGAAGAAAACCTTGTAGAAAGGACTTGATGAATTTCCTGCCAAAAGCCAAAAAAAAAACTTTCTGAGTTTAACTATGAGACAAATGTAGTTAACTCCAAGCCTGAGATTAAATTAGTTAAGTCCAACCCCATCCAATACTAGAGTAATTAACTCTCCATACTAGGCTCAATTTATGTTGACTTACAATTCTATTACTGGTCTGAGGAAAGGAGCAACTCTTTCAAGACCCTCCAAATTTGCAAGGGATTGCACAAAAGCAATGGGAATCATGTAGAAGAATACCAAGGCAAACACTGATAGTGATATAACAAGTTTTCGGATGCTTAAAGAAACAAATGGTATGGCCAGGTTCCTCCAGTATATATCACGGGGCTCTGGAGCCCAATCAGTGAGCCAGAGTGTAGGATTTTTGCTTTGTTGGGTTTGTGCACAAACTGATGCTCCCCAACGAGAACTGAATGAAAGAAAAGCAACTGGCAAAATGCATTTGGGATCTTTTATAATTCTCTGGCGCTCCAATGTCATCTGCATCACATACGCGGTTTAGCTATATCAAAGTACCCCAACATAAATAGGGAAGTGTGCATATTTAGCACAAGGACTACCTTTCAAAAATTTAAAACCAATGAAGGTAATAGTGGTGAAGAGTTAAAATATTGCAGGAAAGAGAAATAAAAATGACTTACGACTTTATCAAGCTCCTTAATTGTATGGCTGTAGTACTCAATAGCATCAACTTTCCTACCCCAAAGCCCTAAAACACCTGTCTGAAAGAGAGAATAGATAACAATTTCAGATTCTGGGTCCAAATAGATTATCACTGTGGTTATCATAGTATACTTGTTATCTAAAATTGCATTCATCGCAATTACATACGTTGATAGTTGGCCTCTTGTCAGGATGCCTCTGAAACTTAAGCTGGTAATAGTCCAACCAATTTTGAAGTCTATCTCGTCTTCTTACCAACTTCGCAAATTTGTTTGCATTGTAGACAGCCTAAAAATTGAAGGTAACAATGTGAATATGATATAATGCAAATAATATTTGCTTAACTAAAATACGTGAACTTTAACATCATGCATAAATATTATACTCTAAAAATATTCCCTAACTAGTTTATCTTTAATAAATTTCCCCAAGCAAGAATATAGTGAAATATATTACCTGGTGTCCAATATAATGATTTGGGTGGTTTGTTTGAAAGAAGCTCTCGACGGAATCTGATACTGAGTGACCAGAAATATGAGGGACACTCCTGACGACTACCTGCAGCAAGCATATAGACGGGAAATCAACATTTATAAGAGGGGCACACCGAAAATTAGTATAGAACCGTTATCTTTGCTAGAAGATTACAAAATGTTTAATCATCACTCCTTCTGCCACACCTTACTTCTCCATAGGAGCTCCAAGGCAACTTATTACTCAGGTACCAAGAACAGGGTTCAAAACTAGAAAGGAAAAAATTGAAAATTGACTCCTTATAAAGAAGGTGCAGAAGACTTAAAGACAACAAGTGAGAAACACATAAAGCCAGTCCTGAACTAGAAGTGCTAGCTAGAATTATGTCTTCTCCAATATCTTACTATTATGGGCCCAAAAGAAGGAACTAGGAAAATGAGATTTAATTTATTTACAGTGTGAGAATGAAAACTTGACTTCCATGCAACACTGATATTATGCAAATAGGCTCAATGATTTGTTTGCAAAGACACGAAGAGCAAAAAAAGACTGATTAAAAGAACAATTCAGGCCTTACTCCATAATACACCCACTCACTAAAACATAAAACTCACAACAATTGAGAAAATGGTGAGAAGCTCTAGGAGATATTTTCTTGCAAAAAGTAACATTCTTAAGTTTATCCTCCTCTAGTAAAAGTGAATTAGAACTTTCAACTCACTGTGAATTGCTCCACACGCCTGCGCTGTGAAGCCAAGAAATGCAATCTCATCATTGCTATATTGTCATACTCCTTGTAAAGTAGAAAACAAATCCATAGTGTGAACATGTATTCCAATCCTATGTGAACAAAAAATCTGAAATTTACAATTACAGCTGTTAGATAACCGGGAGAGGTGGTAACACAGACATAATATCATGAGAAAATCAATGTAGATCAACATAGACATGAAAAATAAACATAATGCGATTTAGTTAAAGCAAGAGAGAGAGATAGAGATGAAGAAAAAAATGGCAAATAGTTAATATTAAATGCCAAGGAATGGATTGATTTTTTTCTATTAAACCTTGTAAGTGAAGGTTTAGGTGCCATGACAGTGACAATGTGACATACCAATATTCCTAAAACTTACTGTATAAATTTTGGTTCAGTACTAAATGATTGCAGGTGAGCTGTTTGAAGAAACAAAATTAATACTTAATCCGTTCCTAATTATGTTCTCACACATTAAAAGGCTTCAATTAGATTTTTCCTAATAGTGTTCTAATCCATGGGTGACATGAACAGTCCATGCCAAGAGAAGGAAGCACCAACTTGGACTTTAATTGAGGCATTATTTCAAATAGAAAAAGAAAATATTCCAAATTATTAACCAATTTATTTCCACTTTTTAGAGTTGGAGGTAACCATGATTGTATTTGTACCTTGAAGATTTGGACGGAACATTTGATATTGAGAGTTTATCAATATCACTCACGACCAAATCTCTTTTTAGGAAGAATAATGCCCCACTTGATACATTGACTGGAATAAGAATGAGGAGTGCCACAACTGTCACCGGAACAAAAATCTTTAACCTGAAAGGCGAAGAGAAAAATTGAAAATGAGTCTAGTGCTGAAAACACAGTAAAATAATTTCAACATTAACGTTTAATAGGAAAATAAGATTCTTCTCTTAATTTTCATTATCTCAAATGCACTGTCATGCCATGTGCAACTTCATATGTTGTTAAACTAATAACTTAATATGATATACATAAAATTTGCATCCCTCACACGTAACACAGAAAAGCCAACTTATGCAGAGAACAGAAATAGAGGGAGCTTGAAGGAAAGTGAAAAAGTAGCAACATGGGCTATAAACCCTCCAAAGTTGAAGCTTCCACGAAAGGTCTTTTGAGAAAAGCTGGCATCAGCAAAAAGAAAGTTGAAAACCACACGGCATGATTCCAAAACTCTCTGATAATCAAAAGCACACAAGAACCAAATGCTTAATATTTTCAGAAGGATAACTAGACATTATTCCTGTTCTAAAACAATTTTCCAAACATTATCACCTCAAAACAATGAATCACATCAATTATACAACAAACAAAATCACAATTCCTAGAAACAAGACAGTAGCTAAATTCCTTTTTGTTTTAATTTCAATTGAGTAGAGAGAGAAAAACTAAGCAATGCACATAAAAATGAAACCTTTATCATAAAATTTAAAAGAAAATGAAGAATTTTCAGAACCCATTTTGAGTTTGCTGAAAATAGCCAGAATTGAGTCACACAGTGTGAGAAGCATGGAGAAAAATTGAAACTTTATGCAAAGAACAATGCAAGGGCTAAAAGGAGAGTTACCCAAGAGTGTAGATTCTGAGGAAAACAGCAGAGTCAAGACCAGCATGATTGATAATCTCATTCTCACTCATTCTCAGAGCCTGTGGCATCCAGTTGAGGAAAGTAAGGTAAGTCTTGAAATTGAGGTTGACAAATTTCCCTACAAAATTCCCAGTGCTCCTTGGGCTGGTTCTTTCTCCATTGATGTACCATTTGGGAAAGTAGACCCTGTCATTGATGGGTTGGATTCTGAGAAGAGCAAAGGCTAGCAAGAAAGCAAAGGCAGAGAGAATGTTGATTGCAGCAGAGACCCCAATGTCGGCCAAGGTAGCCATTATTGCCAAAAACCAAAACCAGAGAGAGAGAAGATATGGTGAGGAATGGGGAATGGAGGAGGCAAAGGATAACTGAAATCCAATTCTTTATTGCAGGTTGACAAAGGTGGGTGCTTTGTTGGGGGTTCAGAATTTGCTGAGACTAAATTAGTGAACTTGATTAAAATATGGCTAGCCTTAAAATATTGGACTTGGGTTTTTTTTTTTCTGTTTGAGTATGGTGATGAGTAAGAGGGCACTAGCTAACAACTAGCAAGAAGAGGGAACAATGGGGTTTGCATGTGATGTTTGATGGAGGAAAAGAACAAAAGCAGCCTAGGTGGTTTTGAATATGTGGCATCTTCTAGTTTGGGTTGTTATGGAGTTTCATGTGCTTGGATAATGCTACCTACTGCCTAGGGCATATTTGGTTCTGCGTCGAAGGTAAACGTGATTTTACATATTTCAAATAGTAATAAAGAAGCTAAATTAGAATTTGTCTTGTAAATTTAACGTGGAATTAGAGAAACAAAATTTTAACACCATGATTTCAGTGTGACGTTGAGTTCAGTGAGAGTCCAACACATTTCATCTTTTGGAAAAAAAAGTGGAGAGAATTTTCTTCAAAATGATAGTTTTTGTGTGTCATAATTGGTTATAAAAAAAGAAAGAAATCAAAACATACCAATTATATTAAATTTTACCACAAAATCATTGTTTTTTATATATTTAATAATTAAATAGTTAAAAAAGAAAAAAGAAAATAAAATAGCATTCAAATCTTATATTACCTCTTAAGAATTATACTGTTTTTATTAGTAATTTATTTTTGTTCAATCAATTTTATTTGTGTTAAATTTTGTCCCGTAATAACCATTTTCCCGGTTCCCTTCCTTCTCATCTGTAAGTAAAAAACTTTGTTGGGAAAGAAAAAGATTATTTCAGTGATTTTACTTAAAAAAGGGGATTATTTATTTTCAGATGAAGCAAAAAAAAAAAGGGATTATTTAAATGATTTAAATGATTTTATACTTCAAAAGAGATTACTATTTGGTTATATTATTGGTCTAGAGATTGTCCTTGTCCATGTTTACCAATCATCATCATCATGTCACGCTCATAAAGAATCTGGAAAGCATAAAATAGAAATTTCATTAAAGTGGTTAACTTTTTTATCCATTTTTTCCTTACTTTCTCCATCTTTTCCACGCGGTGGGAAAGCTTGCTGGAGTAGTAATGATGATGTAAAATGTAATTAAGTCGCTATGTTCACGGCAATTAATCGGCTGAAGCTTAATCCAAATGCATAAATAAATAATTTAACTATATACGATCTCCAATATGTTAGACATAAAATGTGTATACTCCTACAAATCAATACACTAACCTTGTTGATTTTTATTTTTTTAATATCAGTCAATATTTTTATTTATTTTTGGGATGAAACGGTTGAGTTTTGGGAAGCGGAAGAGTCGTCAAAACGCACCGTGATTAGCGATGACAATTACTCGATCACTCTTAAAGGTAAAGCAAGCAACTAGTATTTTAATACAGGTATATATATATTATAATATTATAATTATAATATTAAAAAATATATGGAAGAGTTATTAGGTGTGATGGCTCCACGAGCTACAAAGTTAGGAATTTTTCCGTCAAAAAAAATAATAATACAATGTTAGGAATTAATTCCGGTCATGGGAGTTGCCTTGGCCATTGATTTGGAGAATCTCAAACCCCATGTGAAAAAGGATGTCACCATATAAAATGATACTACTAGAACATGCTAGCTACTACTAATTTCCAACTTATAAACAGGCTTTTGGAAGTCTCCACCGTACCAGATTACATGGTACTGCTAATATTTTGATTAAATTAGAGATATATTTTGGAAAAAACTCACTTCTTATTATAAAAAGTCGAATAAAGGTACAATTTGATTCTTATAACAAGAACCGAAGTCGTTATACATAAATTGTAGAAATGTTATATTAAGTCTCAAAAGTGAAGGATAAATGATGCTTATTGGTGATTGGTATATGTGTTACACATATTATTTTAATTTTATTTCGAGTTTGAGTAGTGTGAATGAAGAACAAATTCTTATGAAAAGAGTTAACAGCACCATATATTAATAAAAAGAAATACTTCCTCCGTTCTTATTTATAAGAACCAAATAGAAAGTGCACTTGGTCATTTTTATAAGAACCAGCTTAAAATTTGTGGAAAATTAATTATTTTTTGACAAGAATGTCCTTATTTAATTGAATTTCTCTCTCTTTCCACTTACTATAGCATTAATGATGCATAAAAATTAAGAATAACGGGTGGAGGACAACTTTGGAAAGTTGATATAAATTGAGAACAAATTGAATGCTTTTATCTTGATTAGCTAAATTTCTTAAAGGGTGTGAAGTAGTTGCTTGATTCTTATACTCCCTCCGTTCCAATTTGTTTGTTGTTTTAGCATTTGCACACAGTTTAAGAGCTAATCATTAGATTAATATTTTTACCAAAATACCCCTAATTATTTTCATTCATGTCAATCATTCCTTCCTCATTTTCCACACTCACACTACTAATTTCACATCTTTTCCATTGAAAATATAAGAGAGAGAGTGTGAATTCAAAATTTGAGTTACTACTACAAGAGAGAAACTTGACCGGAATAATGGCTTACATTTTCGTAAATAGGGATAGTAATTAATAGAGATAGTGGGGATAGTTAATTTAGGTGATAGGTTGGTTTCTTGAGAAACTTTGAATTAATTATTCAACAAGGGTATAGAGGGAAGAAAATGGGAAAAAATGCATTGAATATATAAAACAACAACCATTTTGGAATTTCTAGCAAAAGCTAAAACAACAAACAAATTGGAACGAAGGGAGTATTAAGAAAAGGAGGGAGTACATAAAATATAGTGAATTATAGTAGTTAAAAGTGGCCATTTAAACTCTTTGATGCATTTAAAAAAAAAAACCCTTTGCTGTAAATTTGATTTTTATAAATTATGAGACACTTGCAGAAACATTTCTCATTCATTACATTCCGGTCAAAATTGCGACAACAATTTAGTAAAAACAAAAATGTGAATTATGAATCTTTGACAAGAATTAAAAAATAATAAAGAATGGAAGACCCAAGACCCGTGCCTAATAGGTTAGTAAGTCCAAACCCTCATAATTTTTTTGGAATAAAGCAAATATAAATTTTCCATAAGTATTCTTTGAAACCAACAATTTTTTTTTTTTTTTTTTTATCTTGAACTTCCCCTCACCCTAAAGAAATGGGAAATGATGAATGCGGTATGCGTTGTGCTCAAAGTTGAGGTGGAACGAAAGAGATGGCACCCCACCCGTGACACAATTGTCTTATTGTCTAGACGGGTCTTCTTCTTCATTTTGCTGTATCCACACTATGAAATCAAGTATGAAGAACATACAAGTTTGCTAAACTAAAGCAAACCGACACGTTCAAATTTGACCCTTTTCTCTACCCATTCCTCCATATATTGAAAAGGGTGTTTCTCTGTTTGTTGTGTTGTGGGTTTGTTTGGTAGACACCTAAAATATAATGTGAATGTGAGATTTTTTTATTGAATAAATAATGCTCGACGTTATGTGATTTCAATTAATTAATCAACTTAGCTAATGTAGGTATATATGGGCAATTAAACTGCATGAATTATTTGATATACAATAAAATAAGAGATTAATTTCTATGCACCGACGGTGTAAAAAGTTTTACACCATCATTCAATCACAACCTTCTATTTCCTATTTTTAGATATTCTTAAATTCAAAATTAAGTGTGAGCTAATAAAATGAAGGGATGTGATTGAATGATGGTGTAAAACTTATTTACACCGTCGGTGCATAGAAATTAATCTCATAAAATAATATGGCAATATGATGGATGTTTAAAACATAGAGTCATTTGCCCATATATGAACAAGTAGTTTAATTTCTGTAAACATCCATCATATTAAACAAGCACCCCTAATGTTACATATTAAATCATTTTATTCTTTTTTGTTTTGTTTAAGATGTTTAAATTAGTTCATAAATTACATGGTTGCTGCCACATACAAGATTGGACCCGACGATGGCTGAGGCCTTAGCGCCCAGGTGGTGTCTTTTTGTGATGAGAGACATGAAGATGGAGCAGGTCATAATAGAAGACTCCCTAGTGGTATTAAACACACTGCATAATAAAACTACACGAATTATCCAGGACTGTAGAGAGCTGGCAATCACTTTCAATTTCATTTCTTCTAAGCATGTTAGTAGGAACTCGGCTCATGTTTTAGCTTTTTTAGCTTTTGATTATCCAGTAAGGATTGGGTGGGATGGACCCCTTAGAGCCTTGGCTGAAGCTATCTTTGTAGACACGTATGATTCATATGAATGAAAGCCTTCGTACTTGACTTAAAAAAAAGATGTTTAAATTAGTTCTCAAATGGTTGTTATCCAACACTTAGGGGGCGTTCCAGGAATGTTGTTCAATGTTTTTCAAAATCATTTAATATAAAAATAGAAAATAAGTAGTGGAAGAGAGAATGGAAAATTGTAAGATTCCCCTTCTTTGAGATAAGAATGAAATTCAAAAAATCATGTGTAATTTACTTGTCTGGGAATCTTTCGTACTAGAGAATAAAAAAAATTAAATTTCTACCAAACATGAGAATGTTACTTTCCCAACCCCACATTCCCGGTAATATTTTGAGATACCTATCTACCAAACACGCCTTATTGTGAAGCCCAACCATCTACTATCTTGCTTAGAACTCAAAGGATAGCCAACCACCTTGAGTTTTTTTGTGAGAAAAATAAGCTTAGAGGGGATCAACCCAATATGTTTCTAAAATGTGAATCGTGGGTGCAAGTGTGGCCCAAAATAGTCGGCCCAACCCAGTGTATTTTTTTGTTGAAACCTAGTATCATCTTATAGTTAGTTGCACCTTTTTTTATAGCATTTGGGTCCATTCGTTTCTACTTAAAATATAATTAATTTTGCATTTGAATAAAATATTAATTTTAATTTAAGTGATTATATGAAAAGAAAACTTTCATTTATCTTTCTTTGATCGAGTTTGATGAATATGCACTGTCAGTGTAAAACAGTTTTACACTGACAACCAATCACAGCATACCACGTAAGTGTTGGAGTTTTCTGTTATGCTTGCACGTGTGATCTTGTTTTATTTTTCTTAGTGTGTTTCTATTTTATGCTTTTTACTGGGGATTTAGGTTTTAGTCTCAGCTCTATGGCGTTTTGGGTTTTGTGGTTTACACTACCTAGATGGGTTTCTATTGCAGGTGTCGTGCGATTGATATGATTGAACCTGTCATTGTTTTCGGCTTTAATAGGACCTCTTCTTTGGGTGTAATCGTTACGAGTTGTTTGCTTGCGGGGTTTTTAGAGGTGTTTGGAGGGCCTTTGTTGTAGTGTCTGAGTCTTTGCCAGCTTTTGTTGGCTTGGTTACTGTACCCATTGTTGAGAGGGGATATATCTCAACTTTATCTTTATTAATATATATCTTTTAACTTTAAAAAAAAACTTTCACATTAAATTTAAATTAAAACAAAAATATAATTGCTGATGTGGCGAAATTCAATTGGATGATTGTGTAAACAAAATTTACACTGATGGTGCACACACATTAAATTCTTTTAATATTATTTTAAAGAATTACGTAAGGATACAATTGTAAATTTGGATGAGTTCGCTTTTCTCGTTTATGTCAATTTTTTTCAAACATATGGGCTTCCTTTAATGTTTATGTAAGCCCTGGTGCCTTATGGTATCCTTCTGGATCACCAGGTTTCACTCAGGGCTCGTTTAGTATGTTGTACTCCCTCTGTTCCTATTTATAAGAACCAAATGGAAAATGCTCTTGGTCCTTTTTATAAGAACCAACTCGGAGTTTGTGGAGAATTAATTATTTTTGGGCAAGAATGCCCTTATTTAATTGAATTTCTCTCTCTTTCCACTTACTATAGCATTAATGATGCATAAAAATTAAGAATAATGGATGGAGGTAACTTTGGAAAGTTGATATAAATTAAAAACAAATTTAACGCAATTATCTTGATTAACTAAATTTCTTAAAGGGTGTGAAGTGGTTGCTTGGTTCTTATATTAAGGAACGGAGGAAGTATAACATAAGGCCTGATAGTATAAGGTTTGATAGTATTATGCTGATAAAATTTTAATACTATACAGGATTTGATCACACAATGTATAACTTATCATTTTGTTTAAATTAATATAAATTTATGTTTTGTGAAGTATTAATAACGATATTAGTTTTACCCATAATTTGTTATTTTAGAAAACTATGCATTAGATTCTAATTTTTTTCCATCTATACACTAATTTAATAATTTTTCTCTCACTTATCCGCCATTAACAACACTGGAATCAATATAACTGAATCTCATCCCTGCTATTTCTTCTCTGTATTAAGAGTATAAGTACACATGCAGAGTCTTTTCATTACATTGAAGAACAGCCTAACAATAATACACAAACTCACATGAAAGACAGAAATTTTGGAAAATTAAGAAAATGATTTTGGGAACTCAATGACTGCCTTGTCCAATATGTATAACTATATATAAGGCAGGCAGGTTCCTAAGCTTTTGCTGCTCCTACTGGAGTCTCAGCCCTGCTGGCTAGTATCTGCTCATAAAGATCTCTTATCTTCAAACCAACTATGGTTTGGAAGAGACCTGTCCCATTGTTGCTACCAGGGAAATCAGCATGCTTCAACATTTGTTGAGTAACCTCTCCATAGAACTTGGAAGAGAGGTTGCTTAGGTGGCTCTCAACATATATTAGTTCATCTAATCTGTCAAATTGTCCATCCATTTCCACAACTGACACCTGTTAAACACAAATAAAAAGGAAAGCATGAAAAGATAAACAAAAGTTAAGTGATTGGGTAAATAAAGTGAGAAAAAAAAGAATATTTGATTTATAGCTTTTAGAATTCGGGTTAGGCTTAACTCTATCCCAAAAACTAGCTTAGAGGTGAGGGTTGTTCTATTCTTTGTAGGACTTATTTGTTCAATGTGAAACTTCTCAACAATAGTATGTCATAGAAGCTTTCGAGGTTAGATTAAGTAATTGGTACCTCACTTCCATAGTAAGTGTCTGGTCCATAGAAGAACTTGATGCCAGGGTAAGAGCATGTAAGCTTCCTTCCACATGGTATCCAAGAAATGGTGGAGCCATCATCAAACAAGTAAACAGGGCTAAAGTACTTCACCCCCTCTTTCTGTATTAACCTCACTCTTAAAATCTTCCCTTCATTATCATCAGGAATCAGTTGGGTTGGCAACACTTCTATCACTGCATCTGCATATTGCTTTTGTGGATCTGTGAAGAACAGCAAGTTTAAAAGAAAGTTAGCATTTGCATAACAAGTTAATTAAGAACTTGCAAATTTGAGCCTAAGAAAAGAAAACTTCAACTTGAAAGACTATTATTTGGGATGAGTTTTTTTTTTTGAATTCCAGAAGTTGGAGTCTTATAGCATGTTTTGATCAGTTTTTTTTTTGTTAGAATCAATTATGTGACCCATAAGCTTCATAGAAAAGCTTATTCTCAGAATTGATTTTGCCTTTAGAAATAATTGTAGAATGATTTCCAAATATAATATTAATTGATTACCAATATAAGCATCAAAATCAGGCTTTCTTGCTTCAATGCTAGCCTTGATACTTTCAAGACTATGTCCACGCTCTGCCATGTCTCTCTGAATTTGTCACATAGTCATCAGATCAGTCATACATAGTAAGGGAGAAGATTAGGAAAACTTTGAATTGTACAAGTCTTTTGAACTCTGTGGCTATGTCTTTAATTACCTGAATTTTCCAAGCGAATTTCACCTCATTGCTAATGTCTAAGTAGATGCTAAAGTCCAACAGTTCTCTGACCCGAGGGTCATACCTGCATGCAAGGAAGAGGCAATCAAATAAGCTAATGTGGTGAGAAGATACACAATTATGTGCCACAAGGCACAATATTTTTCTTCTCCAGTTATAATTCACAAGAACATATTGTTGTGAACAATTTGATTAAGTATTTTACATAATTAAGTATTAAAAAATTGAACATAATATGAACTATGCTCAAGAGTCAAGATAGACATTACAAAAAATAAAAACAGAGATGTACATTATTAAAATATTATCGATTTTTTTTTTTTGGTAGATCAGCCATATCTAGGGAGTTAGGAACTAATTAAGAGTGAGAAAGGTGATCAGGATTCAGGACAAATTAATAATTTAATTATATAAAAAAAAATAGTTATCCGTGCACTTAATCCCTTTCAAATGAATCCTAATATTTTATTAGCCTAATGCTACATTACAGGATTATGAAAAAGGTCAAAGCTAGGAAGATTTTGTGCCCCATGTATTGAAATATCCTTTGCTATCAATCCATAGAGTAGAAAAGAACATATGTATGCATGTTGGCCCACCATATCACTAGCAAATTCCTCCACCACACAAACAATAAAATATAGATAAGGTATCAGCTAAAATGATCAAAATTCTCTTCAATGAAAAGAATAGAAAAGTGAGAGAATTTCCAACATTTGAAACATCCCCAGTTTGATTCTATAGATTCAACATGCAGAACAATTCACGACAGTAAAAGTTGCCGGGATAAGAAAACACTTGCAGAGTTAGTCACAATAGATCTAATACTAGTAAAACACAAATTGTTAAATGACACTTACATTGGGTGAAGACCTTCAATGACCAAGATTTTGGGAGGTTTAATAAGCTCTGGTGGATCCAAAAGACCAGTAACATGATTATAAATAGGCTTTTGAACAGAAATTCCTTCCTTAATTGCCTTAACTTGCTCATACATGAGATCAAAATCATTAGCTTTTGGGTCAAGTGCAGTGACACCCTTTTCCTTTCTACCAGTTCTATCAAGTGAATGGTAATCATCCAAACATATCACAGTGGTGGTGTCACTGATGAGAGTGTTGGAATCTGGGTTCCCACCCTTTGGTGGCTCTGCTGCTCCTCCAAACACACTTGTGAGCCTCCTCATGAAGGTGCTCTTCCCACATCCTGAGTCAGCAGCTAGACCAATCACAATTGTCTGTTGGTCACCACCTGCACATGTTATCACATACCTTCTGCTGGTGCTAGTACTGTCACTACCTCTCTTGTAGAAAACTAACTGTTGTTTTTGGTGAAATCCCACATGGGATTTTGATGGGGTGGCGATGGAGCAATTTGATCTCAGAGATTGTGTAGAGTAGACAGTAAAAGCTGCCATTCTCTCCCTCTCACTCTCCCTCTATCTACAGAAATATGTTAAAAGAGAATGTTAAGAGAAGCACTGAGTTTAAGTTGGCTTCTGTTTGAGGATTATGGTAAGGGACATCTCAAGAAGACGTTTGGAACACACATAATATGAGGTGGAATTACAACCAAAACAAAGGCATTTCAGCAGGAAAAGAAATGGGGAAAACTGAGGTTGTATTTTCTAGTTTTTTTTGTTTCTGTGACTACCCCTTGTTTTGGACAAATTAGAAGGAAACTTTATTTGGGTAATGATACTCAGACATGCAAACACATGCAAATAATATAGACACACAACTGACATTCTTTATATCTATCTTTTATCATATATTATATTCATTACTTTTTTATTTCTTCCTTTCTCACTCTAATTATATGTTGAATCTCTACAATATGCGGATGTTTATCCATAGTTTTTCATTTTGATACTAGAAAAACAGGAGCAAAGAGGGGTATTGATGTCTTTTGAGTATTTTTTTCTCTTAAGAAAACAGATAAGGACAAAAGCGACACTAGATATTTACACTTTTAATCAAGTTAGTGAAAAATGATGGAATTGATGAGGTGATGGCATATATGTGATAAAAAACCAAGATGGTGTGTGGTATGTGCAGCTTGGATATTTGACATGCCAGGTGGCATCAAGATGGTGGCTGTTTGAAGATGAGGGATTGAAGGTGTGGAGTGAAGTAGATTTCATGAGGAGGGTATGCCATCCAATTCTATCTTGGACTCTACCAGTCTTACTCATGTGTGTGTCTAATGCAATTGATCTATTTTTGCTTTCTCTTTTTAGATAAAGGGGTGAGTATGAACTGTTAAGTGAACTCGGAACCCATGTTAGATTAAGGACCACACTTCTCCATTCCAAAACAGTGTTACAAAAAGATGTGGAGGTTGAGTTGTAAGGTACAAAGGCATATGCCTCAACCATAGTTTAATTATCTTGCATGTTAGAACTAAGTGGTCAAATACTGCTAACAGTGAACTTAATAGAAATAAGAAATAACTAGAGTTAAACACTGAAATTTTAGGAAGAGTAAAATTAAGTTGTTAGTGACATTGAACATACTCCCATCATTAGAAAGTTTTTGAGATCCATGAAGTTCTTATATTTAGATTAGGACTCTTGCTTGATTAAGGGAGTTAAAAGGTGGAAATATTAGAAATATTGTCCATTCAACTAATTAATTATAATTGCACTTAAATTAATGCTTGTAGAAACTCCATGTATTCATCTCATTAATTCAAAAATCACAAATAAACCAAAACCAAAAGAAATTAATCAAGTAATTATACATAGTAAGATAACTCATGTAAGATCTTTAGTTGGCATAATGAAAAACTAAAAAGAACTCAGTTGTCACTTGTCACCACCTTGTGCTTAGGGGTGGACATACGTTTATGCTTGATGGGGGTCAAATTTTATTTAATTTTTATTCTACATTTTCATGTCTTTGTTGGAAGTATTAAATATCTTTTTTTTCATGAATTAATTACCCTTTTAATCCTTTTAGTATAGTGATTATTCGATTTTAGTCTCCCTACTTTATTTTTCACAATTATAGTCCCTTTATTTTAAATATTCTGTGATTTTGATCTCATTGCTTTTCTTTTCGCAATTTCAATCCTAATTTAGTGATTTCACTATTTTGGTTCCTCTATTTGTTCAAATGTGTAAATATATGATCAACTCTCTATCTAATAGTTAACATGAAATCACTAATATATTAAAAAAATGTATTACTCATAATTTGCAAATTCTCATCATATATAATATTCGACCAAAAAAAATTAAAGCATTTTATCTCCAAAACTTTTCTAGTTGACCGTGGTCAGACATATAAAGCCATATGTAATATTGTGTTGAATAAGCACCGTTTAGGAAAACAACTTAATTAAGCGCTTATGGTCATAATCGCTTATGACATAAGCGCTTATTCATAAGCTATTTTAATAAGTTTATTGAAATAAATTAAAAATAAGCTATATAAAAGCATAAGCTATCCTGAATAGCTTATGAAAATAAGCTCAAAATAGCTTATGGTAGGCCATATAAGCTGTTGCATAAACTCTCCCAAACACTGACATAAGCCCTTATGTTATCAGATAAGCTCAAATAAGTTCTTCCAAACGGGGCCTAAGTTTATAAAAGCTCTAACTGTTACTGTTAGGTAATTTTATTTATTCTCTAAGCTCTAGCAGTCTAGCACTGCACTACTATAAGAATTTGATGGTCCACCACAGTTGGAGCATAGTACGTAAATTCTTTTAAAATCAAATTTCTTAAGCAAATGGTTTACAAACTTGTTTTAGTTCAACCAGTATATTCTGGTCATTTTCCAACTAAGCCAATAACTAACTAACAAAACTTGAAAAAAGAAGAACTTGCAGTCTCTTGCCTACGAACTGCGCCGACAATTGCATGTCATAGTCCTTTTATAAGATTAAGAAGCCAATTAGCTATACCCAACGTCAATATAATTATATATTTAGAACACTTTGGGCAATTTGTTTGGCCACTGGACTTGCACTAATTAAAAAATTGAAACGTAGTTAGTATTCAACTTTAACTTAGGTTTATTTAACAACCAAGGTGTAGATTGAACTGAAGTTCTCAAAGGTAGCTACCAAATTCCAGAAGATTTGCATTATTAATGTATTACTACTTACTCTAAACCGCTGGCGCTCTCTGTAGCTAACAAAAATGGTTTGAGCGTGTTCCACCCCGCGTATATGTGAATATGAAAATTAGTTTTAAAAAGACATCCAAATGTATTACGCAAAGTTTGCCATGAGACATCCAATTAGCATAAGGGAACACAGAAAAAAAAATTCTTTTACACAAAGTGAGAGATAGAAAGAGTAAATGAAATATAATGTGTAATGTAATAGGAAAAAAAAAAGAATTATAAAGAGAAAGTAAGTGAAAATGAGATAAAATAAAATATATGGTATGAGAGAATCAAAACTTGCACACAAACTAGCAATTTGACGATTTGTAAACCCAAGGAGGGGACTCCTTAAAATGGTCCCCTTAAAAAGAGGTCTAGTTTTGGACCCCAGTTTTCACCTGTGACTAACGGTGATTTCTATTTTTTAGTTTTTTTAGCCCAAATTTATTAATTTGAATTAAGACTTAATTAATGAATACATTTCCATTTAACTTAATTAATCTGACCAAAGGTAACATTTTTCTATTCTCTCCCTAAGTCTTCTTATCCCTCTGATCTCCTCAGATCCAGACAAGGAGAAAACTCACGTCATATGGAAACCCCCCAGCAATGACTAATTTCACTGACATAGATAAGAGTCACCACCATATATATCATATGGGCAATCAAACAAATATGGTTTCCTTTGTTCTTTGCTCTAGATCTTAGTGGACATAGAACAGTTCGGACCATTGAAATTCAGATAAATTTTTGTGGCAGTGACGTGGTGCAGATCCAAGATGGTTGACGGTACAGTGGTGGCTGGGATTCGACCTGGTCAAAATATTACTCTAAAGGAGGAAGGAGATAGAGGGGCTTCGGTGGCTGGTACGACGAAGGCTGTTTTTATGGTTGGAACTTGGAAGTAGTGAGTTGAGGGACAGAGGTATGGGTTAGGGAGAAAGTTTTTTTGGAATGAAACACTAACTTATTAATTTCTTTTGGAAACAAACTGATTTTTTATGAGCAAAAACAATGTGACCTGCTATAACATGTAAAATTAAGGGGTGCAAATTTAGACATCTTTTTTAGGGGTCCACATTAGGGGACCCCAAGGAGCTAACAAGGCAACAACAATGTGGTTTTGAAAAAAAAGAATATAAGGGAATATACTTTGGTTGCCCCGGTTCAAGACTAGCACAACTCAATCACTACTCACATTAGAAGTGAGACCATGTAATTGAATAGATCCTACATGAATTTTAACTAAAGTGTTTGCATCAGTGCTGTCTTACAAATAGAAAACCTCCGAGGGGTGTCACTATTCACAACTACAATAGCACTACAATAATTCCTTATGGAAATCCACTACATATATGCTTATCGAAAGCAAAGCTTGGTTATTGTTACACTAGAAAATTACTAAACTTCACAGAATTCATTACACAGGAAATTACACACTAAGCTCTGTAACAAGAACTAGACTACAACAACAAACAATATCACACGAAAATATTGCAAGCGAAAAAAGAGGATAGACAAAAAGAAAGAATATACTAAGCCACGCCGGGAAGTGACTGATATCATAAAAGCCGATGGATCAAAATCCTGAGTAGCCTCACTTATGCCCCCGGAAAAACAGGTATATTTTCTGCATACGTAAGAGAAAAAAGTTAAACAAATGCAGCAGTTAATCATGTGACATTAACATGGTGATCATATAAGGCAAATTTCATATAAATACGGCATTCATGGGTGCATAATCTTATAGTATATTTTAAAGCATACATTAGACATTCAAGTTTAATTCCCTCACCTGAATTACCCACAAGCTTAGAAGAGACTCCAAGCAAAACAGGCCAAATCCAACCAAATAGAATATCTGAAACAATACCATTACCAAACATCAATAGGATGCAAAGGGCTACTGGAGTACGAAACTTTTTTTCCACATAAAAGATATAAGAAATTCACAATAACATTTAGGAAATTATCATTTTTTCAGGTACTTCAACAAGTTATCAAACTGTGATAAAAAGTTTCTCCCATATCTTATGCTTGTTCAAGGCCCTCCAGATCATTTTGATCTCATAAAACTTATTAACTTAATACAACAGCAAGCTAACAACACCCATAGCTTACACAATCTATGCAGTGGACACCCCCAACCTAGTTACATACATGTCCAATTTCCACAAATTTTACATCCCTTTCATCTAAATTAACAGTCCACACAGCTCTTTGGTTATCACTAACTTATTTTCTCAAAGTAAGTCAAGCGCAAGTAATATATCAAATTTAACTGCAGCTGTCTCCATAACACTAACTATCATTCATGCAAACATAAGATGTAATTCTATGTGAAAAGGGGGCAATCAGCTTGAGAAGAATAATAGCCTTCAATTCATGCGTATTTACTCTCTCAATTAAAATATTAAAATAAATATATAAATTGCACAACATCAGAACCTGGTATTCCATCAGTGAATGTGTCTAATTTGTCTATTCACAATATTCAAAAAAACATTGCAAATAAGTTCTCCCAGAAAGAAACTAAATGCAAAAATGCCCAGAGACTACAACTTACCCCAACCAATACATGGTCTGAGAAGACGTCAGTTGCTGCAAGGATGCCCCTGTAATTTCAAAAGAATTAATTTAATTGTAACAGAAAAGCAATATACACTTTTTCAATACATTTACTAATACATAAATTTTAGTAAAAGGATAACCGTAAGATAACAGCAAAAAATTCCATCCAAATTTTAACAAATCAAAAGTACCAAAATGGGTTCAGGGGAACTCAAGAAAATTTAGAGCCACCACAGTTCCTTCCCACGTCAATTTGAATAATATGATAAAACAAGTAAACAAATCGCCCACAACATTGTTTCATTGCTTACTTGTGCTTATACAGTGAGTAAAAGGAGTTGAAAGAAATATAACTTAAAAGAAGTATTATTTTCTGATATTGAAACTGTACAAGAAGTACAGTACATAGAGCAAAACACTAGCACGTCCTAATTAAGGAAACTACTTAATTACAGGTAATATGTCCTAATTAATTACATGAAATTACAGAAACCAAATCCTATTGGTAATGGTAATTACACTAGATAATAATAACTACAGTAATTGTGTTGCATATTAACAACAGAAGGTATTCACTATTCATTGAAATCACCACAAAAACTTGCAGGGATCCTATCATTTTCTTCCTTTTGTAATATTATTTTAAATGACATTTTTGAATAGTGCTGATTAAGCCAATAAGAGACAGCTTTTGGTTTCGGAACATCCATTTATACTATCCCCCCCCCCCCCCAAACCAAAAAATAAGTAAAATGGAAAAGCATCACAAGGAAAGTGCAAACTAGCAAACACTAAGTTAGTAAAACTTGTCTCCTTTTGGTGATCTGTCTTTTGAACTATTCTTCAATCAAGAATACACCCAATTCTGTCCAGATAAAGAGATTAAAAACCTCATGGAAATTCAGTTAAGTAAACATTGTAACATAACAAGTAGGACTTACGTTAATGATTTCCCATGAAAAACAACTGGAGGTGCAATTGCAGCAAAGATGCAAAATGCAATATGAAGCTGCATCAAGCCAAAACAATGAGCAGAAGAATTAACAAGTCACTTGTTAGGTAGCTTGAAGTATTGTGTAATAGATTGACAGTGACATACCAAGTAGAACATGAAAAACCAGCCAAACTTCAGTGCACTATCCGTCCTGCATATTAGAAACATTAAAAAACAACAATCATGATTATGTAAAATCAAGTTAGAAGGGGGTTAGTCCATATAACCATATAATGTCTCCTTTATCTTTAACTTGAAGGGACCCAATTATTAGAGACCTAAGCCCTTTGTGTTTAGGATGTGTTCAAATGCTAGTAAATATAAGGGGGAAACAATATACTTTACCTCATAGCACGATAAAGGGGCCTGTACCAAAGCACATATGAAAGGGGAACACCAAGTAGAGCATAGATCACCGCAAGGAAAAAAATTTTAACACCTGCACATTGCAAACTTCAGACTAAGGTCCAAACCACATCATCAAACTAGAGAACTGGCAATATCTTGAGATTGTTAGAATTAGCTCACCACCGCCTCTGATCCAACAGACCATCACAGCAACTACATTAAAAACAAGGCAGAGAACAATTCCTGCATGGATATTAAAAAAATGAAAGAATAAATAATTAGACACAGGATAAAATAATAGAATGGAAGATGTGAAAAAAAAAACAAGATTTCTACAGGGAGTATTAGTGTTTATGAGAGGAGAAGAAGCATTGGAGTAAGGGCAATGAAGGAAATATAATTAGTAAAGGGCAATCAATCAACCGACAAATTAATAATTAGATAACAATATAACATAATTAAGCTATCATACCTAACCAACTTGCAAAGGCCAAATATTGCAGCCTCTGAGCATGAACCGGTATCTCATTGGCAATATCATGGTGAATAATTGGGAAAATCGGAGGCCAATTCTTATCATCAACAGGCACACCAGCTGTTAGACATATTTTGGAAACACACAAAAAAATGACTCAGCATAAATTTAGAGATGCAATTAAAATACACTTAATTGAAAAGCTTGTATTGTGGGGTCTCATCATTCACCTCTAGAAACAGCATCCTCTCTTCTTTTTAAATCCTACATACGCATTTTGAAAGAGTCAAAAATCCTCAAAAGCAAAGAATACTAGTTGACAAACATTAACAGAAGTAAAAACTTGTATATGCAAGCATTTAAGAAAATAAAAATATATGACAGTTGAGGATGACAAAAAAACACAATCTGAAACAACAAAAAATTGTTCAACCAACCTTTTCTCTCCTTTTCAAATCTGCTTCCCAAGCTGCTAGCTCTTGACCTTTTTTTTTAGGCTCCTATATAAGCATCATGGAGAATAAAATCAGCCACCCAAAAAGAATCTTAAAAAGGTCTTAAAAAATCCCTTAATAAGAAATTATATTACATTTGTGGTATCCAAAGGAATATCAACTGTAGCATCATGTCTTTGACCAAAGCCCAGTGGTTCGGATGCCAATGGTGGAATACGTGATTTAGATCCAGGAGCAGCACCGTTCTGTAATATTTCCCCAATAAATACAATAATAATCCCATGTTGAGATTTAAACAAAACAGTAAGGCATCAAAATCAAATACCAAGGGTTTCAAAACTACCAATTTAATTTAACCTTTAGATAAAAGTTATAACGACCACATTATTTCATTAGCTGAGTTTTATGATTAGAATTTAACGTTAGTTCATAAGAATTTACAAGGCTTCAGATTGATAAATAGCTTACAAAAATGCAGTTGGGTGATTTCTAACTCACTCTCAGATCGAAAAATAGTTTACATTCTGCCAAAAGTGATACCATTACATTAAGGCAATGTTGCTATGGAAAGCAAACTCCTGTAGAAAGCAAACTCACACAAACAGCACCCTGAAAACTCAATGAAACACTGGAGTACCAAACCTATCAAGAGATCACTCTAATGTGCAACAATCTATTATATACAGAAAAAATATTATCAAACTTTTAAGGAATGTAAGTCTAAAGGACCACAGAATACTTTGCCTAGATAATACATTGATCAAGTGGATTCCACAAAGTTATGGTTACCTAACACAAAAGGGGAGGCATTGACAAGCCCTACTTAACTTAACTACACTCCATCATGCACCTCCTCATAACTCCTTCTATACTGTGCGGCATTGCATCAATCATTACAAACAAAAACAACTACAACGATTATAACACAACCGAGAAACCGCATTTCGTCTAATTCCACTTAACTCACCGTTTCCATTGTTTTGTTACTCCCACTCTACCAAAATTCTCCAACTATCAAATGACCAAGAAAGTTACGAAATCGTAGCCATCCGTAACAATGAAAAATAACACCACACTGTAGCTAAGCACTTAATAACCACTTAACGCATCGCGCACACTGCAATGCATGCATTCACTCGATTAACCAGTTCAGGAAACAACACAACCGAAATGGCTAACCTACATATTTCCAGATCCAAATCCTCCTCAAACATCCACACTAAATTCAGCACTAAACTGTCATCTCAGTGCCGATTCAGCACACACTCTAAATCAACCGTTTCCGCAGAAAAAGAAAGCAAAACGAAGCTATAATCACGTGAAATAGATAATTCAGATCCAAATCAAATGACGAGTCACATAAACAGTTCCAATTTCGTAGATTACAATTTCCAGCCCCAAATTTAGGGAGAAACAAGACTGGATCTGAGTGAGAATCAACCAAAAATAGAAATGGAAAGAGAGTGAGTGATTACCGAGAAGGGATTGACTTCGTCTTCGTCGAATGGATTGGGATCGTGGTGGCGATTCATGGTGAGGAATTTCAGATCCGAAGAAAATGCGACGGTGGGAGATGAAAATGGAAGTGCGTATGGTGAGTGAACAATGCGAACGCACGCACTTTTCTCGCTTTTGGAATCGCTTGTTTGAAACGCGGGATGTGGATTTAGATTTGGGAGAAAAAAGTAACTGAACTTGAATTTCGTGATTTTTTGCCCTTTAATTGGGTTGGGATTTACGAATGTGCCATTCGGGTCGGTGTGGTGGTGCTTTCAGTTGAGCTGGAAAGTGGAATGCTCACGTGATCTCGCGTGCCGTTTTTCTGATGTGGCAAATGATAGTTGTTCGGTTGAGCTGGAGGTTTAGTGCCAGTTTGATTTTCGGTTAGGAAGTTCGTTTGAAACATTAGAATTTGAGATCACAATTTGTAATGCACATTCAGCCAACGGAATGCACTTGTTAGGTTGAGTGAATGTGCGTTCACATTCACCCAACTGAAAACCAAACAGACTCTTAGTTGGTTTTTGTTATAGGTGAAATTTCTTTTTAGAATGTTCAGTGAACAATTTCTTCAGTAACTCATATCATATGTCCTTAGCATTTATCTATAGATTTGAATAGATAAGACTATGGATAAATATTTATTAAGAAAAAAGTTTAGTCAGGATGGAGGATAGATAACTCACATGGTTGAGCTAAGGGTAATTATTGTAATTGAAGGGTCGTTTAAATTCTGAGGAGAGATATTTATACTAATTTACTAACAACAAAAATTTACTTATAAAAAAAATAAGTTAAGTTTAGTCAATTAATACAATTTTTTTGGATTTTAAAGGAATTAGTTTCACTAAAACCAACTAGGTTTACCAAAAAAAAACCAACTAGGAGTATCTCCTTCACTCATATCCCGCACAAGAGAAATAACACAGCAAACCTTCTTGCGCAAAAGGCGTTTCAGGAAAAGACTTTGCAACGAATATGGGGTTGATTGCCATCGTTTTTTTACGCGTCCTTGTATTTAGATGTAATTATTTAGTTTCTATTTATAAAAAAAAAACTTAGTGAAAACAAAAAACATATAGCTCGTCTAATTAAAGAAGGTGACATCTCAACAAGCAATCGGTCCTTTTTAGTTTCTGCCAACAGACACTTGACAAATGACAATTTTAATGGAAGGAAGAAAAAATGTAATTCTTGCTAAGGTAAATTGGGTAATGTTTAAAAAAGGGTAAATTGGTTAATTATCTCTTTTTAAATATGCAAATGTCTAATTTTCATCTCTCATTCCTCATTTTAAATTGCAATACCTCATTTTAGTACTATGGTAATTGGTGTGTTCCCCATTCATTTATTATGTGGAACATATTAGTTCCCCATTCATTCAATATACTCTTTTCGTGTTTTTCTTTATGTTAAACTAGTGTTTTTTTTTCCCGTGCGTTGCACGGGGAATATGTCTATTGTATTTTATATATCAATTAATCATGAATGTGATTATGTGTGTTTGTTTAAATCTTAGATAATTAGGGTAAATATTTTAAAATTCGGTTTCAAGATCTGTTTTGGAATTAGGAAACACGTGTCAACAAAATATAAGTTATCAAATTCTTTTCTAATATATATTAATATATAGAGGGGGAGATGACTGATGTTGTATCTTAGACAATTAGGAAAAATCTTTTAAATTTTAATGGATTATAATCTCAGCATTACATATTTTTTTATATTGTAGATCATGAGAAAGAATAAAAGGAGAAATCATGGGATTCCTGTAAATATGCAGTAAATTAGGCTTGATCTTTTTCCTAATTTAAAGAGATGATAAAAACGGTTTCAAGATTTGTTTTGGAAATAAATTTAGTTAGGAGTAATCTAGGTAAATCTTAGATAATTAGGGCAAATCTTTTAAAATTCGGTTTCAAAATAAAATAACACAACATAATAGAATCTATCAAATGGAATGACGCGTGAATTTTTTTTATGAGAATTAACCTGACAATGACACGCGGAATTTTTTTTAGAGTATTAATTAATTTCAGATAAAAATAAACAACCTAAATCCTAATTAATTTATACTCTAAAAATAACTTTAAAATAAAATAAAATATTTCCTGAAATTGACATTAAATAAATAATAAGATAAAATCAAGAAATAAAAAATCTAAATCCTAATCAAATCTAAAATCTAAAAAGGTAATAAATAAAGATTTATAGAAAAACTACAAAAATCTAGCAAATCACAATAAAAACTCATAAAATCCTGAATTAATTAAAAATCCGAAAATTAAATAAAAATACCATAAAAAGTAATTAATACTCTAAAAATAAATAATAAGATAAATTATGATAAAATCATGAAATAAACACATAAATCCTATTCAAATCTAAAATTTAAAAAGGTACAAAATAAATATAGATAAAAACTATCAAAATCTAGAAAATCACAATAAAAACTCATAAAATCATGTATTAATTAAAAATCCGAAAATTTAATAAAAATACAATAAAAATTAATTAATACTCTAAAAATAAATTAAGATAAAGTTAAGAAATAAACAACCTAAATCCTTTTCAAATCTAAAATTTAAAAATTTATTTTTTATGAGAATTAACCTGAAAATGACACGTGGAATTTAAAAGGTATTTTTTTGGTCCCCTTAAACATAAGGGTCAATTTGGGGGATGAGTATACTATGAGAATTGAGGGCTAAATGTCGTTTAGTCACTCAGAGCCATGTTTAAGAAATGTAGTCATGACTCCTTCAAGGTTATAGTGCGGTTGCGGTAAATACGAACCTAAATCAAGAAGAGAAAGAGCGGTGGAAAGAGTAAAAACAGAACAAATAAAGAATGAAACTAAAAACCCTAATGCTATGATAACGGAACAATATGGAATCCTAACTAAACACTACTTCAAATGATCGAAGAACAATCGTACAGTGGGAAAAAAGAGAAGTGCAGGAAAATGCGTTGGTGAGTGGGACGGTGAGAGAAGGGAACAAAGGGAGGAGAAACACGGTTGGAAGAGAGGGTGGAGAACCACGGTTCGACGACGATGGATCAGATAGAGGCACGGCGAGCCCAGATCATGAGATCGTCGACCTTGGAGATTCTTTTTTTTTTTAGAAATAGGTTTAGCCTTAAGGACAAATTTAGGACAAATTTTTTAAAATAATCAACTAAAACATAAGTATGTATATTTTTTTTGGTTACAGGAGGAAAAGTAACTAAAAGACAGAAAAACTAGCTAATTGCATCTAGATACAAACTATCATAAACAAAAGACGGCGGTCTCGCCCAAACTTGGATCGGTGTATCACTCTTCCCCGCCTCACGAGCTAAACAATCAGCAGTATTGTTCTTCTCCCGCTGGAAATGCAAGACACTGACGCTCTGAAACCTGGCCATCATGCTCCTTATACGAGTAATGTTATCCCTCGCCCAATAAGTACTAGTGTCGCTACCAGATTGTAACATCGTCACCATGTGCAGGCAATCACTATAACACTCTAAAATGCTGATTCTTAAATCCAGGGCATGTTTCAAGCCCAACTCCAACGCTGCAATTTCTGCCAAAAAAGCACTCCCAGGCCCCGCGCTCGTAGAAATAGCGGATTGCCAGTCCCCATTACCAGCCCAAAAAACCGCCGCACATCCCATTTGATTAAGCAGAGGATCCCAGCTTCCATCCGTCGTAAGGCGTACAGTACCAGTAGTAATGCTAGGAGTGGAAGATGTAGCAGAGATGGAATGGTGAGCAGGTTGATGCAACATTAACACATACTAATTTTTTTTTCAAATGTTTTAAAATATATAAAATTAAAACATAAGATTGATTTGATTTTAAAATAAAACATGTCAAGATAAAATCTAGCAAATACCTAAATCCTAATCAAATCTAAAATTTAAAAAGGTACTAAATAAATATAGATAAAAACTACCAAAATCTAGCAAATCACAATAAAAACTCATAAAATCCTGAATTAATTAAAAATCCGAAAATTCAATAAAAATAACATAAAAATTAATTAATACTCTAAAAATACCTGAGAATGACACGTGGAATTTTTTTTATTAGAATTAACGTGAGAATGACACGTCACTAAGAATTAATCTGGTGCTGACACGTCATGCTAGAAGTTGTTCTTTTCTAATATATATTGATTGATATTGATATTGATATTGATATTGATATTGATATTGATTGATTGATATTGATATTGATTGATTAGTTAAAATAATTGTTCACGCATGATTTTTTTTTTAACATAGGTCATATTATTAAGAACTCAAACCGGCATCAAAGTCACACGGTCAACAACCAAAAGAATGTTCACGCTCACCCATGATTCACATCAAGTGGTCTACCATGGACTAAGAAAAACACAATTTACAATTTAAAAGTTTCTTTTGTATAAGTTTAGCCTAAGAAGCATATTGAATGATAGTTGTAAAAACATGTTCATCATAACATCAGTTTTCAACATTGTCCATCCTAAAAGAACTCTACATATAATTAGACTTCGAAATAATCACATGAAGTATGCAGCAGCACAAAATTGAAAACCAAAACAATTTAGCATTGGGTTGAAGCACCCCTTATACTTCATTTCAATATATCTTTTATGACTTATCTAAAAAAAAAGCAAGAAAAATAGCATACAAACTTGGCTCTAAGCCCATTTGGCAATAAGAGACATGCTACCCGCTCCTAGCAAAAGAGATAAATTGGACCCTAATCGAAGCCTACCACTTTTTTGCATCCTTGGACTCATGAAATCAACAGCAAGAAGATCTACAAGTGCCATATAGATTAATATCCCAGCTGAAGCTGCATTGAAGATTCCTTCAACAATAAGGGCAGTTGGACTATTCTCATCATAACCATTAGTGATGACTAGGCCAATTGCAATCCCCACAGGAGTAGTTAAAGCAAAGAACAATCCCATGATTGTAACAGACATCCTTTCGAATTTTGCCTGCAATTAATAATTGCACTTCCAAAAGTCAAAAAAACAATGTACAGTGATCTTTAGTTCACACTCAAGTTGCACACATGTATAGTTTGAAATTCTAACGCACATATAACTCCTACAAACAGTTCATAAAATATCTTAGAGGAGTAAGATGTCCACGGAAAATTAATGTAAAAAAAGTCAGAAAAGTAAGATTGGTATTAGTAGTACAAATTTGATGACATATACTTCACTTCACCCAACTTTTATGCTTTGAAACTTCATAAAAAATCTGAAAAGTCTGCCAGTTTTGACCAAAACTTTCAATCGTATATTATATCATATATATGCATATGAACTTCTAATTTTGGATAGGGGTAATTATATGATTAATCAAGTCAAAACAGCTGGTTCATTCATTGATCATGTTTTACTTATATAATTGAACCAGATTTTTACCAATTGCATGGTAGACAAAGTGTTACCTGAGTTATACAACTTCCAAGCCCCATACCCTCAAAGAATTGATGAAAAGTCAAAGCAGCTACAAGGGGTTTTATTGTTTTTGGAGTCTCGGAGGCTCCCAAAGAAATCCCTATGATAACAGAATGAACAACAATTCCCAGTTCCAACACCTACAATGAAATCAAAACCAACAATCACAATCAACGTGAATCAGATTCTCAAATTGAGCACATGAAGCTCCACTTTAATAAATTCATCATTTAGCATGATATATAATCTGTCGGCTAAAAAGTGTATATATATATACACATATAATCACTCGATTACCTGTGATACCACCCTATTGCGAAGAAGTTCAGTAGACTGGTTTGTAGAAACATGGCCATGTGCATGAACATGTGTTGGGTGAGTGTGAGGATGCACATGCCCTTCATGTCCTGATTCATTTTCCACATCAGTAGCCTCAACCAAAGCTCCCTTTACTTGTTGATTCTGGAAATAAGCAGTAGCATAAGTCTCAATCATGAGTGTTCCCATAGCGGTGCACATAGCCACGAATCCGGTGAACGGAAAATCGCCCCACGGATGCTCATTCAGACGGGGTGAAGTGAGGTTCTCAAAGGCATCAGGAAGCACGTGAATGAAACCCGTGGACAATATCACACCTGCTGCAAAAGCCTTAATGATAAAGAAGATATCTTTCTCTGGACTTAGAGAAGGTATCGCTTTGCCAAGTAGTGGAATGGAAACACCAATTGCACTGGCTACTAGTATTGATACTAAAGCTGCTATCTTGTATCTAAGAGCTTTTGTTTTGTCCCTTTCTTCTTGATCTTCAGGGTCACATGTGCATTCAGCCACAATTAAAGTTGGGAGTACAAGGAAAATGATGAGAGAAAAAGTGAAAAATTGGCTTTGTCTCTTAAACCAGTCCATGATAAAAAAACTGAGAAAATAGAGTGAGATAAAGGTGCAAGGAGCAAGGGATTTACAATGTTATTTATAAACAGAGTAACCTCTCTGTGTACATGGGTTGATAAGATTCAACTTTACCACTAAGGAATTCAATAGGGGTAGCAGATTCTTTGGCAACTTGCTTTTATAATTTCTCTTTTGGTTTATATACATGCTGGATATTCCAAGTGTGGAATGCCACATACTTCTCAGTCTTTGATTTAGACGGGATATTCCAAGTGTGGAATGCCACATACTTCTTAGGCTTGATTTCGACCGAGCTGAGTTCCAAAGCAGTTTAGGCTGATCTAGAAAATGTAATTAATTTTGTTGATTTTTAAAAAAATATTATATTTGTTTTTCATTTTACCTTTTAGGATCATTTTATCTTTCCTTATTTATTGTTTCTACAAGGATATTATTTGAGAAAACATCAATTAATGTTCTCTTGAAATGATAAGTTGACACATATATAGGAAGAAACAAAAAAAAAACTTTAAAGTAAACATCTAATAAGGAACTTTTTTTCTTATACTTAAATTTTAGGTATCCAATAGCTATGACAAATGTTTACAATAGCTATGAAAATGTTTGAGGCAGGTAGAATTTTTACGAGTGAAAACTCTTTTTTGAAAAATATTTAATATAATTGCATTTATATACTCAAATTGAAAATATATGCTTGGATTAAAAGAATATTGTGCAAGTTGATCAAGAATTGTAGTAATTCTTAGTGTTTGTGGGAGATTCCCCTACTATTCTTTTTTTAAAAAAAGGTTAATTACATACTTCATGACGCCGACGAATGACGCATGTGTCAACTAATAAAAAACTAGATGTAATGGAAATAAATAAAATGATAAAAGGTACAAACAAGGGGTAAGCGAGGAAATATTAGTAACATTCACTTTTAACATTTTATTTTAAATAGGACAAAACCACACACACTACCAATAAGTACTATTTTATTGTTTTTCAAGTACATTTTTTTTTCAAATGTTTTTCAAGTACAATATGACACTTTTTGGGTGAATAGTCACTTTGGTCCCTAAAGTTACACCAGTCGGGCAAATTCGTCCCTATTCTTCCTAAATGGCTCCCGTCGTCCCTGAAGTTTGAAAACGTCGGTCACGTTGGTCCTTACCTGAGCTCCCGTTAATAAACGTTAACAGAGATGATGAGTTGGCACGTTAAGTGCTCTGATGGCCATTCCACGTGGATCTGACCGTTGGGGGGAACATTGAAACATCAATTTAGTCTCTTTCTTCCTTATAAAAGAAAAACAAGAATTAGAACCCTAGAACAGACCCAAAATCCCCAAATTTGAAAACCTTCAATCCCACCTCTTTGGTTCTTCCAATCCTCAAATTTCTTCTCTCATTCAACTCGCAACTTGCAAACAATGTCTCAAAAGTCCAAATGTACTGTAGAAACGAAGGGGAGCACGAAGGGGAGCAAGGATTCAAATGGTACCTCGCACTCCATTGTTGATGGAGTCCTCTACTGTAAATGCGGTGAAAGGGCTGCCTTGAGGGTTTCTAGAACTGATGCGAACCCAAAAAGACCTTTTTATGCTTGTTATCTACCTAGGGTAACTACTTCACTACCACGAATTCGTAATCATGAGCTCTGTCTGTTGTGAATGTAATATTTGTTGACTTGTTCATTTGCAGTACCATGAATTCAATTGCAATTTCTTTCGGTGGGTTGATGAAGTGGAAGAGGAAATAGCACAAGATGGAAGGGTCAATGTACTTGGCAACAAAAAGGAAGATGAACTACAGGTGCATGAGGATTCTGGTATGAGGCAAGAGTTAGTGCAGGTCAGGGAAGTTATGTTGAAGACAAGTGAAGAGGTGATTGAAGAATTGAGGCTGGTGAGGGAAGTTATGTTGAAGACAAATGAAATTCTGAGTGAACATGTCAAGCTTCAGAAATATTATGGCATAGGAATGGCTTTGGTTGTCATACTTCTGTTGATTGTGTTGATCATTGTTGTCATTGTGAAGTAGGACATATAGTATGAGTGAGGAGGGGGAGGGTATGTTTCATGTTTTATGTTTGGTGTAGTGTACTGAAGAATGTAATCTTATGAAGATTTCATGAATGAAATTTCCATGCTTTTCATTAGATTTCATACCAATGTGACAACCTTGTTTAGTTACAGGACTAATAAAAATAACCATGCTTTTCATAGATAATAAAGATAAGTGATCACAATAGCACAATAAGGCATTAAAAGAGCCTAAAAGTGGTCCATACATAAAGTGGTCCATACATAAAGTGCATAATGTGTCCATAAAGTGAGCACAATAGCATAATGTATCCATAATAATTTCAAAAGTGCATAACAAAACCACAATCTGGCATCAAAGGAGCACAGATTTGATCCATACACAAGTCATTAATTAAAATACCCTAATATAGCATAAAAAAGCACAAAAGTGCACAAGTGGTCCATAATATATTTGGCCTAATATTCCTTCCAAAAAATTACAGTCCCATCAACATTATTCTTAGGTTAGTTTAGGGACACCAAAATGTAGACAGCAACCTCATGGATTCTGTGGAGGCCTTGGCTGGATTGAAGGTGTTGGCATGAATACTATAGGTCCTCCAGGAAGTTCATGTGTAGCAGGACCTGGTGGTGGGGATCTTCTCCCTTGGGATTGTGGGGGATGTGTAGTGGTGGCAGGTTCAACCCTTTGACGGGGAGGCCTGAAAAATTTTCCTCTCACAGGGGGGGCTCTATAAGCAGCAGTAGCATGTGGAGCCCCTCTTTGATTCATTATAGCAGTAGCAACAGAAGGTGTGAGGCTGTAGACAACCCTTGGTTGCAGAGGTGGAGCTTGTGTTGAAAAAGAAGCAGCAGCAGCAGGGGCTAGTGGTGGAGGTTGCCTTGGAGCAGCAGCAGCCCTTGGTTGCAGTGGTGGAGGTTGCCTTGGAGCAGCAACAACAGCAATTGGAGCTCTATAAGCAACCCTTGGTTGCAGTGGTGGAGGTTGCCTTGGAGCAGCAGCAGCAGCAGCAATTGGAGCTCTATAAGCAACCCTTGGTTGCAGTGGTGGAGGGCCCTGCAATTAAGTCTATTAGGTCCAATAGAGAGTGTATTAACAAATGACAATTTATGATTGTGTGATAGAATTACCTGTGGAGTTGTGATTGTGGGGTATGAAGCAGCAGCAGCAGCAGCAGGAGCTAGTGGAGTTTGGCTTCCAGTAGGGCCCTGCAATTAGGTCTATTAGGTCCAATAGAGTTGGAATTAACAAATGAAAATGCACATATGAGATTGGGTGATAAAATTACCTATGTAGGTTGGGATTGTGGGATATCTTCTGTTGGTGAGTTTGAGAGACATTAATCTCAACTTGTTCAGCATTTTCAGTTTCATCCTCTGGTGGTGGTGGTACCCAATTCTTGGGTCTTATTCGACATCCTTGTTGGTGACAACTTCTTGTGTTGTGACCCTCAAATCCACACCTTGAGCAAGTCATCACAGGATATGATCTCCTCACCCTTCCAGCAAGTTGTGACTCAGTGGCATCTCTCCTAGCCCTTCCAGCAACTTGTTCCTCAGTGCCATCTCTCCTCCGGTTCTTTTTAGGTCTCCCTGCTTTCTTCTTCATGTTTGGTGGAATAGGCTTCTCATAAGGAGTTGGCTCCCAATACTGTTGGCTTCTTGTGGGCTGAATAGCAAACTCATATGTGCTCCTATATGCACCCATTGTCAACCATGCATGAACATAATTCTCAGGCCTTTCGTGCTTCCATCCAATTGCAGCACATGCATGGAAGCAAGGCATGCCATTCAGCTGCCACCACCTGCATGTGCAAGTTCCAGCTGCTAAATCAACAGCCACTCTTTGGCCCCAACAGGTCACCTCAAACCTGGACTCTTGACCTGACCATGTAGCAGTCCATTTTTGGGCTGCCTCTTTCTCCAATCTACTTTTCTGCACTGGTGGTAGAAAGCCCTGATAGCCCATCAACTTCATCTTGTTATTTGCTATGGTTCTCATCACATAGCATCTGATCTCCTCTAGCATAGTAATTATTGGCTTCCCCCTATATTTCAGGATCTTTGCATTGAAAGATTCACAAGCATTGTTGCAAATGTTGTCAGTCTTAGCAGTTTCACTGAAATGAGATTTTGTCCAAGCTGTCTTTGGCCATTTATTCAAATATGCCCATGCTTGAGCATTCTTTGCTCTCAGCCTATTCATCTTTGTGTTGAACTCCACCACAGTTGTTGTCCTTGCACATTCCCAAACAGCTCCTTTCAACTCCTTATCCTTCCATTGTTTGGCAAAATTCCTCCACAAATGCATCACACAGTACCTGTGTGACACCTCTGGCATAACAGCTTGTAATGCAGGAATAAGACCCTACACGAAAACATTTAAGGTCAAGTCAGTCCTCAATGTTTCTTACAACAGGCAATTCAGTCCATCAACTCTAAACAATGCATTGCATTATCAAATACCATTACACAGCTAAATAAAACTAAACAATGCAAACAAGTAAACACATTACCTTCTGCATGTCTGATATGAAAGTCCAGTTATACTCATTGTGGTCTCCCAAGTCCTTATGGAGCAGCTCAAGAAACCAAAGCCAATTGTCTTTATTCTCCACATCAACAACAGCATAAGCAATGACATATAGGTGGTTGTTAGCATCTTGGCCCACAACACTCAAAAGCTGACCTCCATAGTATCCTTTCAGAAAGCATCCATCAAGACCAATCAAAGGTCTACAACCAGCTTTGAATCCCTTTTTGCAACCATCAAAGCATACATAAATCCTGTGAAACTGTGGTGCTGAATCTGTGATTGGGGTTGTGTTCATTGTAACTGTGGAACCTGGGTTGCACTTAATAAGTTCAGCACAATAGTCCCACAGCAATGCATATTGCTCTGCTTCATTCCCTTCCACCAGTTTCCTTGCTTTTTTCATTGATCTAAAGATCTTTGAATCATCCAATTGTACTCCAAACTGCATTTTTATTAGTCAAAAGCCTCAGAATGTGTCAAGTTTGGTTGAATCCTCAGTTTTGCTTCAAGCTTCTTTGATGCCCATTTTGTGTTAGCTTGACAATTCCTGAATGACCTGCCACAACTATGTTCTTCATTGAAGGTCTTAATTTGGTAACTCCTCAGTGCTTTGCTCCATCCACAGAATATTTTCCAAGGGCACTTTGGTGCTCTGCATTTGCCCACCACTCTGATTTTGTCATTCTTCTCCCACCTGATAGGCCTACCCTTCTTAATAGTGTAGTCCTTCACAGCATTTTTAAAAGTCTCCAGGTTAGAAAACTCCATGCCCAGTTCTAAGTGAACATTCCCAAAAGTAGAAGCTTCATTAAACTGGGGGAAAGGTCCTCTCTTCCTAGAATTTTCTTCACCATCAGAGCTTACAGGGCTATTTAAGTCCTCACTATGATAATTTGCACTCCCTTCACTTACAGACCACTCCTGCAACTCAACTTGGCTAGGTTCATACTCATAATCAGATCCATCTGACTCATTTCCACTGTCTCCGTAAGTTAACCTCAGTCATCTTTCTCTTGCCCTTCCTATTCTTCTCCATTCTCACTCTCTTGCCTTTCCTCACCTCATCATCAGTTTGTTCACTATCACCATCAGTACCATCAGTATTGTGTTCCACTTCTGGTTCTTGAACTTCTGGTTCTTCAACTTCTGGAAATTCAAATTCTGGTTCTTCAACTTCTGGAAATTCAACTTCTGGTTCTTCAACTTCTGGTTCTTCAGCTTCTAGGATTTCTGCTTCTGGAATTTCAGCTTCTGGGATTTCACTTTCTTGAATTGGTGGTATGGTAAGTGGTTCTTCAACTGGATGGTCATAGTAAATATCAATCTCATTATTGCTTAGGCTGGAAGCTAAGCACATATCCACTATATCTGCATCTCGCAATACTTGCCTCATTTCAAATGTTCCTCCACTGAGTGGTTTCTTCCACCAAATCTCCTCAAACTTCTCATAACCATGTTCTTTTGCAAAATTGACTATGCCAAATATGTTCAGCGTATCACCCACAATCTGGTCCCAAACACACATCTCTCCACCATAATAACGAAATGATGCTCTATCATCGCTTACTGTAAGCTTCCCCCCATGATGCAAAATCAGAGTGAGGTTTCTGTCCATCTACATGCAACACAAACAAAGAGGTTCAATCAATGACAGTGTCACAAAAATAGAAACCCTCATCAGCGATTACAATGTCACCATTTGCAACATACACAAACAATCTTGAATCAGTTAAACGATAAACATGTAAATTTAGAAACCTAAACCCTCATCAGCGATTACAATCCCCCGATTGTATTAACCCACAATGACAAACCTTGAAACATTTAAACGATGAACATGTAATTTATAGAGCAAAATCACGGTTATCTTAAGCTTATAAGCATGTTGGAGATCAATTTCAGGGTTTTTCATGAACAAAAATAGGGAAAGATTGTACCTTTGCCTCGGTGAGACTGAAACCCCAAAAAGAGCAGCGTCTCTTGTATCCTTCTTCTACGCCGGTGACCGAGCACCTTCAACGCTCCTCTGTCCTCTGCCTTCGCCTCTCTTCAACCTTCAACGCACTTCAACGCTCTTCAACTCTCCTCTGCCTTCGTCTCTTCTTGCTTGTCAGAGGGTTGAAGATGAAAGGTTTGGGTTTAGGAGGCTTACGTTAACTGGGTATGAAGAAGGTGGCAAGGACTATTTTGCCAACTTAAGGTCCAACCACAATGTGACACCTACCAGGGACTAATTTGCCATTATGTTTATTTTGGAGGGAAACACCTCAGATCCACGTGGAATGGCCATCAGAGCACTTAACGTGCCAACTCATCATCTCTATTAACGTTTATTAACGGGAGCTCAGGTAAGGACCAACGTGACCGACGTTTTCAAACTTCAGGGACGACGGGAGCCATTTAGGAAGAATAGGGACGAATTTGCCCGACTGGTGTAACTTTAGGGACCAAAGTGACTATTCACCCGACACTTTTTTTTTTCAAATGTTTCAATCAATAATAAATATGATATGATATCAAAAGTTTCCAACTTTAAATATTCTAATTCTAACATTCTTAACTATCACTATTACAATATATTTTGTCAAGGGATAATTGTTTGATTTTTCTTAATTAAAGTCAATGAAAAAAATCTCCTACTAAAATAGTTAGCTCCATTATAATGTGAATTTGTTCAGCTCAAATAAAATTTTCACGGATTGATAAAGGATACCTACCACACCGATATCAACCAATTAAGACAACTTCAGGTGACTTAAGAGTTGTGCAACACTTTTCTTCACAACGTATAACATTCACCACAACCTCGTAGTCCGACTAAGTCTCCAACAAGCAACAACACATGTGTACATCCCGTACTCAAAGCGAGACTCAAACCAAGTTTGAGCCCCGAAGCCTAGAAAAAGTCACACTCAAGATTCACCCTTAATTTCTATGGCTCCACAAATATTCAGATCTTCACAAGTAATTGAGCAATTAACATATTGTACTAACTCACGTAAAGCAATTTTTCATTGATAATTTGATATGGAATTATGGATTGATCGATCCCAAAACAAGTTAGCGACGGAGAAAATTTGACACGTTTCAAAGCAAACAATAAAATAAAGTAACTAAAACTGTTAATTTTAACTAGAGCTGATCAAGACCTCAAGTCAACGACAGACACACATGCTGAGCTTAACCTTATTTTCGCAAACTGGCAAAGACTCAAGGGATGAAGACATGGATCAATTTTCACCACTCAAAAGTTTCTACGCATGCAGTCTGTTTCAGTCGTGGATCATCATAAATGCATATATACAAGACAAGACACACAACTACACAAGGTAGTGTTAGAAGTCTCACATTGGCTAGAGATAAGGCCAATCAAGTGTTTATAAGGGTTGTGCAAACCTCAACACTTAAACTAACTTTTGTGGTTGAGTATAGGTCTCCCAATTTCTAATATGGTATCAAGTTACAAATTTCTGAGGTAGACCCATCGATGAAGAAAAACACTGCCATAAAATGAACTTAAACTTGTTTGCAATTCTTCAAGCATGGTTGACGCCACCAAGTCAAGGAATATTGTCGACAAGCCATCATAATTCAATAAAGATTAAGATATATTATACCCTGAACGTCGAATAAATAAAATGTAAATCTTATAATCTTATTTTATAATACTATAATCTTATTTTATATTATAAATTATTTTCAGAACAAAACAGTAGTCACTCTTTCAAAAGGCACCCTCTCAGTCTCTGTCTTCCTTAACTTTTCTTATTTCCAATACTACTAATATTACTAGTGTTTTTTATCTGCGCGTTGCACGGGAAATTTGTCTATTGTATTTGATAAATTGATCGATATTTTAAATTATAAAAAGTTTAAGATACTAAGAAGGTAAGAATAATCATAATAAAGATGTAAATATTTAAATAACATAAATTCAGACACTCAATTCTAGTGTTTTGTAAAGTTTTGCATATATGAGGTATAACTGAATTTTGTTTGCGAAGATGTATACCCGTGTTACATAAAAGATATTGTTTTTGTGTTTTAGATATGTAACAATACATAAATATATAATTATTGTTTACATTATTAAAAGTACACTTAAGTTATATAAAAATGTTTTTTTTTCACTCGTACAAATTTTCATTTTTCATGTAAAATGTTCTTTCCCGTGAGATCTCGTAACTCAAATATGTTAGCACTAATAAATTTATAGTACATATGTATTAATATTTTTTATTCCTAATACTATTCTTACTATCAAATTATTATAGTTATATACATATATAAATATAATTACTCTTAACTTTTTGTAAGACCCACATTTTTAAATTAGGATAATTAATTAATTTCCGACTCTCACCTTGGTTACAGTGTAAGCGTTAGTGAAGGGCTAATCCGCTCTTAAAGCACTGTAGAAACGATATTCAAAAATATTCAGAGGAATATAAGAATTTCTCTTATTCCTTTCCATGACAAGTGTTTCGACACGAAACCTTGGAATGTACGAACAACTGATTCCAATTCTCGGAAGTTTGCCGAAACTAAGTTCCTGATAGCTCAAGAACCTTAAAATAAACTATCGACGAAGACTTTTTCTATTCGGAGCCTCAAATGAAGATTTCACACGTGTGTACCGATTTCTTTCGATGTTTCTAATCTTTCTTCAGAATGAAGTTTTCTCATCTGACATCAATTGCAAAAAGTAGTTCTGCGGTATTTTGAAGCAGACTGCGTTCAAGCCATTTTCTCATTTAAAATGAATCCGAAACAAGTATCAGCCTTTTATTGAAGGATACTTAGCTTAATTGCATAATATGACGACGTCATATTTGTTCTAATTGTCTAACGATTATTCTTTGGCTTAATTCTTACTCACTTCTTTATCTATGAATCATTTTAATTTGCTCAAAGTGATCATAATTTATATTTTATCATTTCATTAAGTTCCTCATAATTTTTGGTATAGTAATATATCATCTCTACATTTTTCTCTTAACTCTATGGGATAAATCTTCCGGTGTCTAAATCAATCCGTACCGATTTATAAAATATCTTCTAAAAATATCTTCTAAATATCTAATCATCATCCTAATCCCCTTCACGTTCTCACTCTCTTCTGCCGACCTCACCATCCTTTTCTTCTTCTTATTCCGCCACTCTTCTCCTTCACGCTCATTTCCTTTCTCTGGCAGCAGCATCTTCTTCTTTTTCATTTCTTCTTTCATTTTCTTTGATGCAACACCATGCTCCATGCACATAATCTATAGCCTATTTTTGATTTAAAACACAGATGTTAATGTAACTTTAGAAGCAGGGGAGATTCCATATTAAAGCTTAAGGCAGATCTTTGTGTATTAATTGAATAGTATGAAGCAGAATTGAGATTCACCTTACAACAGCACACCACCACCATGTCCTTTTCTTCCTCACCTACAACCATGGCAGCACCTCTTCATCACTAAGTTTCTCCTTCACGCAGTAAGCCACTTTTCTCTCTCTCTCTTTTTGATTGAACTTGCACAGCTAAGCTTCTATTGGTCCCTTTTCGTTTGGGTTCCTTCTTCCACATGATTAATTGCATCATAGCTTGACAGGTTGATGTAGATCTACGTGAAAAGAAAAATGTTAGGCTTATCTAAGTTTTGTGAACTTTGCTTTTGAATTGATAGGCCTTGAAACAAATGAATGATTGATTGGTAATATAAGTAGTGGATAAGCTCATGTTGATGAAATATAATTTATAAAAACCACTATATTATGTTTAAGTACTTACATTAGAAATGATAGAGATGATTTTGGCCTCATAGTCCAGTTGTGATCAAGGTGCTTTTAGTTAACGAGCGAAATCAAACTAGCCTATGCAAATTCATTGCAGTCATCTTTTGGCCCTTGTTGGAGGTTATCACAAGCTCCATACCTTCAAATTTTGATAAAGTTGTTGTTAAATATAGTTTACTCCTGGCTAAATATCTTCTATACTTATCATCAGATATTATACTGTACTCTGTAGAAGCCTTAGACATTCTTTTGCTGGTATAGCTTGATGGATTAATTGAATCAGCTATAAGTTCTTTTCTATGTTTAATTGTATGCATTGAAGAAAATATCCCAAATTCTGTTCTTCTTGTAATCTGTCATCAGAGAGTTCAAAAGTTCAAAAGCCTCATGTCTTCTTCTATGCCTCTAATTTACTTTAGTTCAGTAAGTTCTTCACTGATTTTTCCTACTCTTCTTCCACCGAATTTGGTTGTCATTGTCTTCTTGAGTTTTCTCCAACAGTATCCTTATTCTCCTTCACCGAGTTGAATCAATGGATGGTATATCCGCCCATGCTTATTAGTAATCTAGTCGAAATTGTTGACTAAGTATTGATATACTAGGCACTCCTTTTAGATTGGTGATCATTTGGCATCATTATGAGTAACTTGTGGCTTTGGTAGCTTATCTTTTAGCGTGGTGATCCAAAATTAGTGAAAAGGATTTCAAATGAAAGTTAACTTATAGAAATACATGTTGTGTAAATTTCAAAGTGTTTTGGTTCCTGGACTGGTCAGAATTGCAGGTGGAAGTTGGGAAAATTTCCTGCCCGAGTAAGCCCTGACAGTTTGTACTGTTTTGGGCATAACTCCTTGTGTATAAGTCAAATTTGAGTGAAACCACTTTTGTTTGAAAGCTAACTTAAAGGGCTCCAATATGTGAAAGTTTCGGGATTTTAGGATTGCTAGTTTAGTACAGAATTCACTTTTAATTCACCCCCCTGTTATGCTGTCTGCATTCTGTAACAACGGTAGTATCTGATTTATAATTAATTCCATAAGTGTTCAAACCTTATGAAACTTGTATGGTTAGAAAGATAACTTAAGGGTCTATTATGAGAAAAAATTTATATTTTTCTTAGATTTCTAAGTGGTTGAAATTTGGGTGATTAGTGACTAAGTGAGTACGTTTTGCTTAAGGGTTGGAGCAAAAAGCATTGGAATGTTCAAGTTTGGAACTCAAAGTTGGAGCAACTGAGTGTGGACAAAAAAAGAAGGAGAATCGGCGAAGGTAAGGGCAACTCTCCTAGTTATTAGCTATTATGCTTAGGTGTCAAGAATCGGCTGTTAATTGTGATGCTGTCTTATTTCTTTTAATGGATAGACATTTGCTATTTCTTGAATTAGGTAATTGCATAAACACGAAGTTATGCCAAAACCTTATGATTATATCGATTGTAAATGCGGAGTGTTATAAGAATTAGCAAGTAGGACCCGACGGAAGGTTCGAGCTACTGCTGACGTGATGGATCGAGGCTTTCTCAGGAAAGAGAACTTGGGGTATGACCTTAATCATATTATTCGTTATTGGATTAAAGAGGATGAACCTTAATCCTATTATTTGCTTATGGATTAAAGAGGATGGACCTTAATCCTATTATTTGCTTGTGGATTAAAGTGGCTGGACCTTAATCCTATTTTTGCTATTTGATTAAAGTGGTTGGACCTTAATCATATTATTTGTCCTTGGATTAAAGTGGCTGGACCTTAATCCTATTATGTGTTAGTTGATTTAGAGGATTGACCTTAGTCATACTAATTGTTATTTGCTTAAGAGGTTAGACCTTAACTCCTATTACTTGGATCGATTAAGGGGCTAGTCCTTGATCCTGTTATCTGTTTGTTGATTAGAGAGTATAGAGCTCATCGTGCTAGATGATTGACCGCTGAGTCGTGCGTTTCCATTAGTGAGACGTGATGCTGCCCTGGCAAAGAAATGAAGATACATCTATGCGTAGACGGCGAGTGATGGATTGATGACTTGACGTTCAAAGGATAGAGATTGACTTATGTTGTGTCTAACTATTATTCACACGCTACTTAACTATGCTAAATCAAGCTAGGACTTATATTACATTACTCTAGGAAGTTGACCCTTTCTGCCTTGTTTGCTTTGTTTGTGTTTTGGGCGGTCGGCAAACTGCCAGGCCCTAACAGGTGTGTCTCCGAGGAGCTGTTGATTGCTGCAAGAAGGTGATTGGACTTATTGACGATGAGACTTCCTTGGAGCGAGTGAACCAACCGAAGACTTGTGGAAGTAATAGTTAGATGTAAGGCTAGAGTCTTGGGTAGAGAAGCTTACCGTCATTGGTTGAAGCTCGTAGGAATGATTGTATTACTTACTTTGGTCTTAGGTAGGTTCCGATGCATTACTCTTCTGCGAATCTCCAGTGAGGGGATTGTAGGAAGTATATTGGACTTAGGGTATTATCGCATTTTGAACTTTGTTGTCGGTTAAGACATTACTTCACTGTATATTTTATATGTCTTGAACATCCGTCGTCACTCACGGGTGCTTGCCTTGTCAAGGCCGGATGTAAGGGTTTGGGTAAGAGTATACATATCAGGCTTTGGAAATGTTTTGGAAAGAAAACAAACGGAAAAAAAATACCCGCTTTTATTAAATCCTTGATGGAAAATAATTCCATTTTATTTAATAGGTTACTAATTGTGACTCCCGAAAGTCGGGGTGTTACACTTTTCTTTACCTAATCTGAACGGTTCAACTTTTAACAATTCTTCTTCTTCCACCTCTTCCCTCTAATAGTATTAATTGGATGACTCCAAGCTCTAAAACTCACTCATTAATATTCGACACTTCATTAGTGAATCATCAAATATATTCCATAAGTACTAATTGGATATGACATCATACCATCTAAAAATTCACATTTCACCTAGCTACTTCTTTGATCCCCTTGAAGTGCTACTGCATGAGATGCTTTTTTGACAGCGTAAAAGCGCTTTTATATGAGAAACAAAGGATCAACCTTAGTAAAGCTTTGTTCTCATAGCAGTACTTATCCCACAGGTACCAAGAAGTATTACTACAATGTTCAATGCAGAGCTTGGTATATTTGGCAAAGCTCTGCTAACAACATAGGAATCAACCTTAATAGTCAAATTCTTGAGCCTCACTTCCACAATTGGAGCTTTGCTCCTAAGTCCTAAGACAATAGAAATAATCAATCAGTTCAAATCATTTATATATTATATTGGGATCAAATACATGATTCAGTGATTTTATTTTATCTTAAACATAAATTTGACTGATTCTTCTAAAAGTTAATAAAAGGCATAAATAGTGGCTAAAAGCTAGGTTAGCCTCAAAGTAAAATGCTTGATTAGAAGGTTAGCCTCAAAGTGACACACAACTGACATAAAAGCAGTAAAAATGAATCTTTGCTGCCCTAAACCACCTTCTTAGAGAAGGAGAAAAGCAATGTAAGCATACTTGGAAAAAAATAGTAGACTTGAATCAGGACGTAACACAAACTTGACATTAATTGCGAGCATGTATGGTTTTAATTTTAACCATTCAAGAATTACCTCTCAAGTTGCTTCTAATAACTTATTTCTTAAACGACAAATCTAATTCCCAAACCTCCATTGAAACAATGGTTAATCAGGGAATAGAGTTCCAGAAACTTGACCAAAATACTAAACATCAAATTGTTTTCCCATCTTAAGAGTGGAAAAGAAAATTTCTTCAAAAGGTGCATAATTTCTGAATGCGATCACTCCTTCAATTACACAAAAATAGTACTCCAAATACAACAATAGAAGGTTTTATATGAAATGAACATACCTTTGTATAAGAAATCAGATGCATAATCAACAGTGGTACAATTATCAAACTGACAAAGGTAGCATAGTCACTTGTTAAAAATAAATTAACTAACAATTATTGATCGTGAGAGATAGAATTTAAAAAATTAAACCAAAATAAACTTGGATGATCACTATTTCTCGCCATCCCATAAAAAAAGTGCAAAAAATCAGTTTGAAATAACATACCTTAGGTACAAACATAGTTGTTAGAGCCTTTAAAAATCCTCCAATCATCTATCCATCTTCTAATCGTGCTGAAGCAAAGAATCCACACACAACTTTTAGGACCTTGCTGGGAGCAAGCAAGATGCATCCTCCAATCCAAATAATAGAGTTGAAGAATGTACCCAACATCAAATGCCTAAATCACCACAAACTACATTCATATCCAATCTGTTTGCATCCAACATCAAAATCCTTCTCCAATATAATGGCTATAATACACTGTTAGTCATATTTGTTTAAGAATCTAGTTGTATTTGAATCCATGTTTCTGAAAAACTCATGCTTCGTGTACATGTTCAATTGTCCATGTATCTTGGTTGAGTGTGTATTTTAATATATTTTGAGTCGGTTATTGCTTTCTTTTATTGGTTATTAAAATTACAATGGAATTAATTAATTTATGATATTAGGAGATTGAGTTTGTTAGAAATAAGATATGATAGTTATATGTTTGCTTTTTGAATTTTAAGTCAAGTTGTAGGTACATATAAGAGATGAGATGGTTGATGCAGTATTTTAGTTAATTATGAAAAATATTTTAAAATTTTGATATTTTATAATCTCAGCACTACATATTTTATTTTTATATTGTAGATCATGAAAAAAATAAAAGGAGAAATCAGGGGATTCAGGTAAATATGCAGTAAATTAGCCTAGAGAATTTTCCTAATTTGAAGAGATAATGAAAACGGTTTCAAAATTTATTTTGAAAATAAATTTAGTAATGAGTAATCTAGGTAAATCTTAGATAGTTAGAGCAAATCTTTTGAAATATGGAATGACACGTGTCAACAGAAGAGAAACTTTCTAATGGAATAACACATGAAAATTTTTATAAACAAAAAATAATAAATTACCTAGTTTATCATCACCTAAAATAGAACGGCTCTACAATCAAGAGATGAGGAATTTAAAATTTTCATTTACATTAAATATAATGTTACATGGTGGCTGATTTTTTTTAGTGATTTTTGCTAGTTTTTACTTTAATTTTACGTAATTTCTAATAAAAAAAACGTTGATATTTTATGTTTATTTTTAATTCATGAGTGTATGATATATTTATTGAATGAAATAAAAATATGAATTAAAGGAGTGTGCATCCCAGTATTTCCAGGTCGAATTTTAGAAAATATTTTTTAATTAAGATAAAATCAAGAAATAAACAATCTAAATTATAATCAAATAAAAAATTTAATAAAGTACTAATTAAAGATAAATACAAACTACCAAAATCTAGCAAATCACAATAAAAACTCATAAAATCCTGAATTAAATAAAAATCCGAAAATTCAATAAAAATACGATAAAAATTAATTAATACTCTAAAAATAAATCCAAAATAAAATAAAAGACCCACAGATAAAATCAAGAAATAAACAACCTAAATCCTAATCAAATCTAAAATTTAAAAATGTATTTTTTTTATTAGAATTAACCTTAGAATGAAACGTGGAATTTGTTTTATGAGAATTAACGTGAGAATGACACGTCACTAAGAATTAACGTGAGAATGACACGTCACTAAATCAGCCCGATGGAAGTTCTTCTTTTCTAATATATATTGATTGATTGATATTGATATTGATATTGATTTATATTGTTGATGATATCATATATTATTCTCTGCGTATTTTGGAATTTTGAAAAATTATAAGGTCTCATAAATATTTTGGAATTAAAAATAATAATAAAACAAATAGTTACAAAAATCTTTACTGTTATAGAAAATTAATAAAGTTTATCCTAAAATCTAGTCACTATTATTATCAACTTTAATATCAATGAAATTCAAAAATAAAAAAAAGTCAAAGATTCGAATCCTGGTGAGGAAACTAATTTAGTACCAATTAACAACTAACATTGATCTATCAAAAAAAAACTCTTCCCCGCATTAATTCATTTGTCATTTTTTTTCTTTGTTTTCCAAAAAAATCTCAACCCTATGACTTCTCTTTGTGAAAATATCAAATGCATCAAACTTGGAAATGATGTGAAACTCATAGCCAGAATCATACGAAGATGGTTCTACTTGATGCAAATGTTATTTTCACATTCTCAAATTAATATTTTTCTAATCATGTGCATCTGAATTAGTCATCCTCATCTAAAGTACTAAAGTGGTTAAGCCGGAGAAGTGAACTTTGTTTGTTATGAACATCATATATTTTGTTTTCTATGTTCATTTTGTTATTTTCCAAGATGCATTTCTTATGTTATTTTCCTAACGTTTTAAGTTTTTATGACAATTTTGGTGTCATATATTTTATTATATATATTCATGAATTTCAAAATAATAATGTGTCTCATAAATATTTTGAATTTCAACTTATTATCTCACCTCATCAATTTTTAAAATTTGAAATTTGAAAATGATAAATTCCAAACATTATGTTAATAAATTGATATAGGTACAAAATAATTAATTTAAATCATTAATATTATAGAAATGTAATAAATTTTGTCACAATTTCGGGCACTATAAACAACATTCAATCTCATTAATGAATATCCTTCAAAAAATCTCATTAATGAATAAAGACAAATTCAAATTTAAATTCGGTCATTATAAACAACATTCAATCTCATTTATGAACAAAGACAAAGTCAAATTTCTAACATTATGATAACAAATTAATACATGTACAAAATAATTAATGTCAATCTCTTTTATTATAGAAATGTAATAAATTTTGTCATAAATTTCGGTCATTATAAACAATATTCAATCTCATTTATGAATAAAGATAAAGTAAAATTTATAACATTATGATAACAAATGGATATCGGGACAAAATAATTAATCTCAAATTTTTTATTATAAAAATGTAATAAATTTTACCACAACATTTGGTCATTATAAACAACATTCAATCTTATTTACAAATAAAGATAAAGTCAAATTTGAATTTGATCATTATAAACAACATTCAATCTCATTTATGAATAAAGACAGAGTCATATTTGAATATGTTAGCCATTATTATATATTTATGACAACTTATTTTACATTGTAAAGTGACTCTTTCCTTTTAGATGAGCCAAATCGTGTTGGGTGCTTATCAAAACAAAAATTGTGTCTGGTGCATAAAAAATAGAAAGCACAAGTTTTTTTTTGTCTTGACTAAGATATTTCCACGACCGGTATGCATGAGACTAATCTATCGCTTCACGGTTAAGGCACTAAGCGGCAGGAGATGGCCAATGAGTTTAGATTAATCACTAGACTTTCCTCTTTCTCATCCATATGTCTCTGAATTTGTCATCCATTTTAATTTTTTTTAATAAAATTCAAAATAAAAATTGATGTATTTTAAAATAATTTATAAAACCAACAAGATGTTGATTTAGACAAGATGTTGGTTTAGTGGTAAAAGCAAATTTCGATCTCCATAAAAATGAGAGCACAATTTTAAATACCAAAAAAGATATTTGTTGAAAATGACATACAATATTGTTTCTCGAACATATGACAACATTACATGGAAATAAATTTATAAAGGGTTAAATGTGTTTTTTCCTTCTAACTATATATTTTTTTTCGAAAACGAAAGATATATTATTATATAAAGTTGAGAAGCAACCCCTCTCAACACGAGTACAGTAACCAAGCCAACAAAAAGTTGGAAGAAGCTCAGCCGTTAATATAGTCAAAACCCTCTGAAAGACCTCTAAAGAAACCCCACAAGATGCTTTAAAACCAAACCAAAACCCCTGCACATGCACGATCGAGAAGGACTCCATTTGAAGTCGAAAAACATTGACAACCGAAAATCTTACCAACCGCAGTCATCCATGAAGCACATCATTGTACTTCAAAATAATCACATGAAGTACGCACAACACAAAATTGGAAACAAATTAAAACAATTTGACAAGAAAAATAACACAAACTTTTGGCTCTAAGCCCATTTGGCCACAAGAGACATGCAACCAGCTCCTAGCAGAAGAGATAGATTGGATCCTAATCGAAGCCTACCATTATTTTGCATCCTTGGACTCATGAAATCAACAGCAAGAAAATCAACAAGTGCCATATAGATTAAGATCCCAGCTGAAGCTGCATTAAAGATTCCTTCAACAATAAGAGCAGTTGGACTGTTTTCATCATAAACATTAGTGATCCCTAGGCCAATTCCAATCCCAACTGGAGTAGTTAAAGCGAAGAACAATCCCATTGTTATAACAGATAGCCTTTTGAATTTTGCCTGCAATAATTGAACTTCACAAAAGTCACAAAACAAAACAATTTCTGATGTATCAAATTTAAAATGCTTTATAGCTTATGTAATATACTGTTTTCATGATAATAGAGTTCCTAAACCTGGTTACCATGTGTGGTGCGATCATGATCTTTTAATTATAATAAAGAACAGTCTAGTTCGGAATCATTTGAATATACAGTGTCCAAGTCAGAAAAGTAAGATTGGTATTAATGAGCAGTAAGGTTTTGATTTTTGAGATTAATTTATTCGAGACTTGAAAATCACATTAAGTGAGTTTGAACCTTGAACTAAATACTTGAGAATATCAGCAATTTACCAGTTGAACTAAACCTTGTTGGGATCAATAGTACAAATTGTTGCTTTGAAAAATCCGGCAGCACTTACTTATAAACCAATAAATTCATTTGTTGATATATCATATACATGCATGTGAACTCCAAATTTTGGATATTAGATATTACCTGACTTATACAACTTCCAAGTCCCATACCCTCAAAGAATTGATGAAAAGACAATGCAGCTACCAGGGGCCTTATTGTTTTGGGACTCTCCGAGGCTCCCAAAGAAATTCCTATGATAACAGAATGAACAATAATCCCCAATTCCAACACCTATAATGAAATAAAACCATGCATCAATCACAACCAACATGATTAAAAAAATCAGAGTTTGACAAATTCATCATTTTGTATAATACAATTAATTAGATTGCATTACCTGCGATATGACCCTATTACGAAGAAGTTCTGAAGACTGATCAGTGGAAGCATGACCATGTGCTGTGTGAGTGTGAGGGTGCACTTGCCCTTCATGTCCTGATCCGTTTTCCATATCATCATTAGCCTCAGCTTGGCCTCTCTTGACTTGTTGTTTCCGAAAATAAGCAGTAGCATAAGTCTCAATCATGAGTGTTCCCATAGCGGTGCACATAGCCGCGAATCCGGTAAACGGAAAATCGCCCCATGGATGCTCATTCAAACAGGGCGAGGTGAGATTCTCAAAAACATCAGGAAGCACGTGAATGAAGCCGGTAGACAATATCACACCGGCCGCGAAAGCCTTAATGATAAAGAAGATATCCTTCTCAGGGCTTAGAGAAGGTATCACTTTTCCAAGGAGTGGAATGCAAACTCCAATTGCACTGGCTACTAGGATTGACACTAGAGCTGCTATCTTGTACCTGAGAGCTTTAGTTTTGTCCCTTTCTTCATCTTCTGTGTCACATGTGCATTCTGCTACAATTAAAGTGGGGAGTACAAGGAAAATGATGAGACAAAAAGTGAAAAATTGGCTCTTTTTCTTAAACCAGTCCATGATGGAGACTGATCAGAAGATACTAGTGAGATAAAGGTGCAAGAAGCAAGTGATTTACAATGTTATTTATAGGGATATGGTTACAGATCTTAGCGATAAATTTGTCAACTATATGCATTAGAAATAGGGATTATATAGGATTTCAAATAACGTGCTTCCTGACGACAAACTAATAAAAAATTAGTTTTAAAGGGTTTGAGCATTGAAGTAAACGTATGATTGAGAAATTTAAAATTTTGAAATTAGGTGACGATAAATAAATGATAAAAGGTACAAGATGTGAGTGGTATAAACTGTTAGTTATATAGACGTAATAGATGCATAATACGCTATGTATTAGGAAACTGGTTTATATAAGCTTGTATTTCAAAGTGACCTGTACAAAATGTCGTAAAATGTCGACATGGTGATCTAGCAGCTAATGAGAACTAGTTTTAAACGGGTTAAACATGGAAGTCAATTTGAGAGGAGGGGAATTATGACCATTTTGATGTCATTGGGCCGGGTTGGCCATCTAGGCCCACAACCTGATATCCGACTAGCATAGGGGCCACCCTGACTTCCCATGACCTGACCCGACTTCTAGATTTGAGATTAATCTCCAATTCTGGTCTAATCACCAATGCCTCACACACGTATAAAAGGTTGAAGATATTTTCGTGTAAGGTCCTACATGGAGAAACACATCCGAATAGTAGACAAAAATTAGACACCATGATTCACCCATGTTCACCATAAAATCTTAAAAGCAAATAAGTCTAACACAACAATGTCCAAAAATTTCTTGGGTTAAATGAACATGATATTATTAAGTATGGATGATCCTCTTATATAGTTAAGGTTTCCCCTAATTCTCAATTATGGTGATGAAAAAGATCACACTATTACATTAATGGAGGGACGAGGATCATATTACCACAATTATGGGAAAAACAAGAATCGAGCAATGATATCTTAGTATCGAGGGCGGTTATCAAACAATCATACTTTAAAGACACTTATTGGCGCTTTGTGAGGATGAACCTGAACTTTCCTCGAAGGTGGTTGACTAATCACTTAAGCGGTTGCTTAGAACTTGCATAATTATGACACAATTTTGGTTGCTTGGATTCTGCAGAATTATGACACAATTTCGGTGAGTTGGTCAACCCGTTGTCAAGAAGCCATGATGACAAAGCCTTGTTATGAGGGTGAACATCTTACTTTGGGATTTCTACGGCCGAGCTGGGTTACGTGGTCAGTCAAATACCTAACAGCCCACAACCTCCAAAGCTTGGAGTCAAGAGGTCCTAACAACGAAACCTTCATTTGGTTGTGTGGATGAATGAAAGATCAAAACATATTAGCAACATTTTCATTAACACTTACTTTTCAACACTATCCCTTTTTCATTGACTGAAATTCACATGGAGTATACTTAAAATGCGAGTCTCACACAATTTAGTTGGACAACATTTAAAGAGTGTTGTAGCGATCTTTTGTCAAAAAAAAAAGAACAAAAAGAAAAAAAAAAAAAAACTAGACACTTTAACATGGATGTTTGTGGCATTTAGCTCAAGTCAAAAAGTCTAAACCCTAAAAATTATAAACCTCTCACTTTGCTACTACTCCAGTTTTCGGCACTGGTTCGCGCTGCTTCGCGGCGTTTGTTAACTCCACCGCACTCTCTCCACCTTCCCTTCCATCTCCACCATGGGTCGCAAACACGACGCCGTTGCGGCCAGCGAACCAGTCGCCGATGAAGCTCCCAACAGCCCCGAACTCCAATCCGAGAAGAAGAAGAAAAAGAAGAACAAAGACAAGCATCAAAACGGAGAGAAAACCAGTCCCAAAAGGAAGCTCGAGGAACTCGACAATCAAAACGGCACCGAATCGGAGAAGAAGAAAAAGAAGAAGAAGGAGAAGCACGACAACAAGTCAGAAGAGAACGCAGAAGAAACCAAAGAAGCAAACGGTAACGGTAACGCCGATGAAACGGTTGCGGACGGGGCCGTGGTGGTTACAGGGAAGGATGCTGCCGACGCGAAGTACGCGGCGGTGAAAACCTTCAAGGATTCGGGGCTGCCGGAGAATGTGATGGAGTGCTGCAAGGGGTTTGAGAAGCCTTCTCCGATTCAATCACGAGCGTGGCCTTTTTTGTTAGACGGTCGCGATCTGATTGGAATTGCAGCCACTGGCTCAGGTGTGTGAAGTTTGTGTTGTTGTTGTTGTTTTGTTGCTGTTGGTGTGTGAATTGAATTTGATACTGATTTTGTTGGTGTTTTGGTTTATCAGGGAAGACCTTGGCGTTTGGAATACCGGGGATTATGCATGTTCTGGGCAAGCGGAAGAATAAAGCTTCCAGGGGTCGGAGTCCTCTTTGCCTTGTTCTCTCTCCCACAAGGGAGCTAGCTCAGCAAGTATGTATTTTCTAATGCACTGAAGCTGAATTCGAGCTATCGTTTCGTGTGTACTTTGCATTTGTCAAGTACAAATTGATATTAGTTTAGTAGTGTATGTGACTTTCATTAATGTTATGTTCACCCCAAATGAGCGAGAAAGGGAGAAAAGAGAGAGAAATGTGATATATGATAGGTGATGTGATGCGAACATTAAAGAGAGTTATAAAGAAAAAAGAGGTGGAATGGTGATGGAAGAGAAATGAGGGGTGTATATATTAAAGTTGTTGTAACTTACATATCTAAGTTAAATGGGTATTGGATGGTATTGCTGACTCGCCAAATGTTGAAATGTTGCTAAGAGTTTTTTTTTTCACTTTACTTTTGTTATAGATATCAGATGTAATGTGTGATGCTGGTAGAACTTGTGGTGTGGATTCTATATGTTTGTATGGTGGAACATCCAAAGGACCACAAATCTCTGCACTAAAATCTGGTGTTGTAAGTTATCAAGCTTTCCCTTTCCTTCTGGATGATTTGTGTTCTAATGTCAGATACAATTTCATGCTTGTTTACTTCCATATCTGGGGAGCTTTTTGTCTTCCTTTTTTATAGACAATTAAACGAATGTATTAATATTAATTTTTTCATCCAGGACATTGTCATTGGAACTCCTGGCCGAATCCAGGATTTGATTGAAATGGGTATCTTGAGCCTGAAAGAAGTATCTTATGTGGTATGTAACAAAATACTGACTAAATTCTTTTGTTTAGTTCTCTTTTAGTTTTTAATGCTATACTGGATTTTGGATTTACATACAATTTGGATCTCAGCTGAATTTTGTTTGGCTCTGGATATAAACTTAGTTGCCCACTTTTTCATTTTATTATCATTCTATTTCAATTCTAGCTTATATGTGAAGCAGCTGCTTGTTTATAAGTAACATTTACTGAGCCTTCTGCAAATATTATCATTTATCTATTCTAGGTCCTTGATGAAGCAGATCGGATGCTTGACATGGGTTTTGAACAAATAGTTCGCTCTATACTTGGGCAGACATGTTCTGGTATGAGACATGTTTATCAGCAGTTGCCTTTTTTTTTATCATGAATGTGGCTTTTAATTGCTTTTTTTTATGTTTGGGTTAAATATGATGTAGTTCAACTCTTCTGTTCCTTAAATTCTGATTTTAATTTGAACTTGCATCGATATATTTTGTTTCACATTTTTTTTGTATCACTAAAGAGAGTATAATTTCTGCAGTTCGTCAAATGATTATGTTCAGTGCTACATGGCCTTTAGCAGTTCATCACTTAGCACAGGAGTTTATGGATCCTAACCCTATAAAAGTTTGTATCTTCATTTTCAAACATGCTTTGAAATATTGTTTCGGTACAAGTTGTGTAAAGAGATATTTAAACTTGTGACAGGTTGTCGTAGGTTCCGAAGATTTAGCTGCCAATCATGATGTCATGCAGATAGTCGAGGTGCTGAGTTTTAGCAATCTACAGTTCATACCTATTGAATTTATGCTTTTTGTGAATCTTAATAATTCCTTTTACATTTAATAGGTTTTGGATGACCGCGCACGTGACAAGCGTCTGTTTACTTTACTTGAAAAATACCACAAATCTCAGAGGTATCTTCCTGTGGTTCCCTGTCTTTTGTTCAATTGCCTCTTAAAATTAGAGATATCTTCTTCCCAGTCTGGGAGGGATATAGACTGCCGAGTGCTGAATGTCATAAACTGACTGCTAACATGGGATATGGCTCTTGCTGGCTTGATTCATATCCATCCCCAACAAAGATAAAATGGGGGGAATGAAAAATAGAAATCTTGTTCAAAATCATCTTGAAGTCTGCATGGTTTGCAGAGGGTGGGGATAGCAGTCATGTGGGCTACAACTCCCAATGTGCTGGCCACTGAAATGGTAGATGAGAAACTAGATGGTGGGTAGAAGTACCATGTCCCGACCCATTATCATAACCCCATTACCCTTGAAAGTGAAACCCTGAAGAGGACCTACCAGTTTGGCTCTTCAGCTGTCCAACTCTGTTGAGCAGCCTCTTATCCTATCAAACTCTACAGCTGTTACACTACTCTGCAGCAACCTCCCATCTCTTGCAACCTTCTTCAGTTACCTTCCTTCTCCACTGAACATTTTCTTTTGTATTTTTTTTCTTTTTTCTACGTTCTCTCCTTGTGCTCTTTGTTTTCACTCATTCTATTCTGTTATTTTGGTTAGTTTATGCCTTTAGTAACACTATTCGGTTTTTTCTTCTCTATTCTGTACAGTTTGAGCAGTGGTTCTGTTATTTCTTTTTCTTCTCTCCAATTTGGGCAGTGTTTCTTCCTGTACAATTCTCCTCTATTTTAATTCTTTTTTTTTTCCTATCCTCCAAATGTTTAATACTATTCTTTTCAATTTTGTTCTATTTCTTTTTTGTTCTCTCCTTTATATATCTTTAGTGAATTTTATTTAGTTTAGTTTGTCCCCGAAAGATAGCTCAAGTGGTGCTGGTGGACATATAGGTGGGGAGAGGGAGGTCCAGGGATCAACCCTAGGAGGGATGTAGTTTATCTTTTCCGATGTACCAAACAAAATCTGTTTTTTGCTTTCTGCTATAAACTGCCACCCCCATTAACAACACTAGGGGGTATAGGGAGTATGACTTCCCTATGTTTGATTTTGTAATTGCTATTTAATATATATTGATATTGATACCCTATTCCACCCTAGTTCTGCCACATGTTGCTAACAGCTTGTATCTTTCTCAGAAATCGAGTATTGGTTTTTGCTTTATACAAAAAGGAAACCGCACGAGTTGAAAGTATGCTTCAACAAGGGTACTTTACTACTACTGTTGCAATTTATACACATTAGTTTTAATAATTTAACAGGTGAAAGTTTCTGGTTAATGCTCTAAGCTGTTGCTGGTATAATTGTATTCAGGGGCTGGAAGGCTGTGTCGATACATGGGGACAAATCACAACATGAACGCACAAAGGCACTGTCTTTATTCAAGAACGGAAGCTGCCCTTTGATGGTAAGCTGTTTTACACTATGATTGTAATTATACCAGTTTTGGCTCCATAAAATAAATAATATTTATGAAATGGTATCAGTGTCAAATCTATAAACCTTTGATTGGTCTCTTTACAACACTGCGGATCTATTGATGATTTGTTATTATCTTCTCATCAAGCTTTATGTAAGATGAACTAAAAATCCACATTATTATTCCCTTGTCTTTAAAAAAAAAAGTTGGGTAGGATATGGCAAAGTGATTGTCAGGACAATCTGTCTTCAAAATTTAGCATCCTTGTGAGGGCTCTGCTGAATGCCTGTAGTGAGCGTGAAGTATGGAATACTTCTATGGGAACTATGTCTATTGAGCAGGACATGTCCCTTAAACATTCTCCACCCTTGCTGTCACTTTATTTGGTCCATTATCTGTTTTCTCCTCCCTTTCTGTTGCTTGATTTGTTCCATTGTTTGTTTTTCACATTTTAATGGGGGCAGATTGCGACTGATGTGGCTGCACGGGGATTGGATATTCCAGATGTTGAAGTAGTGATCAACTATAGTTTTCCACTAACTACAGAGGATTATGTTCATAGAATTGGGCGCACTGGGCGAGCTGGTAAAAAAGGTGTTGCCCATACATTCTTCACGCAGCAGAATAAGGTGTGTTAATTTTTTCTTATCAAAATATATTATACATAGTTATTTGCTCCAATGTCCCTTATTTCTATTATTATAATACTAATGAATATTGGAAAAAATTTCAGGGACTTGCTGGGGAGCTCGTGAATGTTTTAAGAGAAGCAAATCAAGTTGTGCCAGACGATCTCTTGAAATTTGGGACACATGTAAAGAAAAAGGTAATTTTTCTTCTCCACTTTTGTTCTGCACCAGTTTAGATTTCTTTTGTGATTACGAAGTAGGATAAACTTCTCTTTGCCTCAGTTCTTTAGACATGTCCAAGACATTTAATTGATTGTTAAAACAATTTTCTGCTATATCTAGGAGTCCAAGCTTTATGGGGCTCACTTCAAGGAAATTCCTGTTGATGCTATGAAGTCTCAAAAAATAAAGTTTGCCGACTCAGACGATGAAGACTAAACTGGTGACTTTTATTTATTTTTGGCTCGACGAATATTCGAATTCAGTTATCTGTTGTAATTTTTGTTCCGGTTCTGATTATTTATTTCTTTAAAAGGAACTAAGAAAATGAATTTAATTCAAAAGTAGAATAGCAAGTCTATTTAGTTTATACTAAAGATTTAACGATCAGTGCTTGGAAGCTTTTGTTCTTTTCTTCCCGTTGACATGACAATTTTGAACTCATGTATATTTTAGCTTCTATCATTGTTTTGTATTTTATTTTATTAAAAAAAAATCATGTTTTAGTCTTTTTTTTTTTTTGGACAATGAAGATGGAATTCCATTAAAAAGGCCCAAGGCCCAAGATACAAGCAGCCGGCTAAGCGACACTGTAGGTAGGAGAATAAAACAATAAACAAGTGCACACCTACTCGCTAGCTAACTGACAGGGAATCAAAACAAAGTAAATCTTGAGTTGGATATAAAGTATGGAGAGAAGCAAAAGCACTTGTTCCATCATCACCAGCTGGCAACAGGGGGGGGGGGGGGGGGCATGTGGAAGGAAGTTGGGGCGCGAGAGAAAGAAAAAGGACCACCATTTCCCATCAGTTAAGTGGTGTTCCCCATTAATTGTGTTCCCCATTAAAAACTTTAACTACCAGATAGGGGGCATCAATAAGGATCCAAGCTATCACCACCCTATCTTGCGCTTGTTCCGGCCAAATCCTTCCTCAGAGCCTCTCTCAAAGCCGCTGGAGGATTGAAATTCCAGTTCCCTATCAAAGCTCCAGCGTTGCAGAGATGGGCAATTGTGTGGGCACTGTGGTTACCTTCTCGTTTAACCCATGAGAAGCTCCAGAGAGGGCGGTTGGAGCTCCAAGCCTTGATGTCTTCCACGATTTGTCTGATAGCTCCTACCTTCTTTTCCCCTAAGCAAGTCTTGATTAAGAGCTGGCTATCAGCTTCAAAGCACACGCGCTCAACCTCCATGTTTGCTGCGATTAGCACCGCTTCCCTTAGGGTCATTGCCTCTGCAACCAGCGGCGAGAAAACATCAAAACGCCTAGCATAGGTGCTTATCACATTTCCTCTGTCATCTCTATATAGGATCCCCCCAGCAGCACGCCTTCTTTCGTTGTTGAAGGCAGCATCAGTATTGCACTTGATATAGCCTCTTGGAGGAAGCTTCCATCTCACCTCCTGCGTGTTGACAGTTTGATCCAGTGGGGTGGGTGTAGATTGCTTCCTGGTTGCTTCTGCGAACTCAGTATGCGCGTTCCTGATGTTTGCAAGGATCACATGGGGATTTGGGGGGCTTCCCTCGAACACCATAGTGTTCCTAGCCTTCCAGATCCCCCATAAGGTAAAACAAAGGTGGCTGGTGAGGAACTCCTGAGCTTCTTGAGGCTGCTGGTCGAAGGTGACAAGGGTCTCAGTAAGCCATTGTTTCATGCTCCTCTCCTGGATGTGATGTGGGTTCAGCTGCAGTTGGGTGCCAAACCAGATTAGCCTCGTCCAGTCACAGCCCAAGAACATGTGTTCCAGCGATTCAGGTTCAACCTCACAGAGAGGGCAAAGGTCATCCTGCGAGCAGTTCCTGCGTTTTAAGTTGACCTTGACTGGGAGAGCATTTTGAGATACTTTCCAAATGAACATCTTCAACTTCTCTGGTATTAGTATTTTCCAGAGTCTCTTCCAGAGGAGGTGTGACCAATCAACGGAGGAAGAGGTTCTTAATCCAGGAGGTCTTAATGTCTCTTTGATTCTCCTATATCCCGACTTTGGTTCATAACTGCCTGAGACTTGGTGTGGCCAAACTAGTTCATCTTTGCCAGGTTCCCAGCGGAACGGTGTTTGTAAAATTTTCCCCACATCAACTCTGGGAAGTGAATCTTTGATTTTATCAATATTCCATGCCTTCCTGTTTTTGTCTAACAGTGCACTGACCTTCATTGTCTGGCTTTGGCTAGCAGGTGGTGGTTGTAGTAGTTCCCCGGAAGCGACCCATCTACAGCTCCAAACGTCCACCATCTCTCCATCTCCTATTTGCCAATGCCCTTGCTGGAGGAGGAGTTCCCTGCCGTGTAGGATGCTGGCCCAAACCCAAGAAGCTCCTGTTTTGTTCCTGGCTTGCAGAAAATCAGACTCTGGGAAGTACAGGCCCTTCAAGATTTTCACCCACAGTGCTTCTGGGTTATGTTGTATCCTCCAAGCCTGTTTTGCAAGGAGAGCATGGTTGTGTACTGTAAAGTCCTTGAAGCCCAAGCCTCCTTCATCTTTCAGATCAGTGAGAACTTCCCATTTCCTCCAGTGAATCCCTTTTTCACCATTAGTGGCCCACCAGAACTTTGCTACTCTAGCACAAAGATCCTTACAAAAAGCTTTAGGGAATTTCAGTATTGCCATTGCATACGTAGGTATGGCCTATACAACAGCCTTGATTAAAGTTTCCTTTCCAGCCTGGTTGAGGCAAGAACCCTTCCAACCCTGAATTTTGTTCATCACCTTGTCTTTTATCCACCCTAAGGAGCTAGTTTTTGACCTTCCCCATTCAGCTGGCATCCCAAGGTACATTCCAGGATTGTCCCATGTTTGAACCTGCAAAATAGCTGCCAGGTTTCTCCTTTTTTCGCTTGTTACTTCTTTACCTCCAATGAGACCTGATTTCTGTGTGTTAATTCTTTGGCCAGAAGCCATGGAGAAGAGATGCAAGATCTGCTGCCATTTATAGAGCTCAGGTTCGGTTGCTTTCGCAAAGAGGATTGCATCATCTGCAAAAAAGAGATGGGTTAGAGGTGGAGTGTTTTGGGCCAATTTGATGCCCTCTAAACCTCCATTTTCACAACTCCTGGTTATCATGTGGGACAAAACGTCCATTACTAGCAAGAACAGATAAGGAGACAATGGGTCTCCTTGTCTGAGGCCCCGTTGAGGTTTCAGTTTGTCTCCACAACAGCCATTGATTTTGTAGCGGTAGGTGACTCCGGTGATTAATTTCATGATCATGCCTACCCACAGATGGTGAAAACCATAAGCAAGAAGAGCTCTTTCAAGAAATTCCCACTCAACTCTGTCAAAAGCTTTACTCATGTCAAGTTTCACACTCAGGTTGTGCTTCCCAACTCTACCCTTTTTCTTTAGAGCGTTAAAGGCTTCTTGAACAATGATGAGGTTGTCTTGAATTTGTCTTCCTCCGATGAAAGCACTTTGCTGAGGAGTAATGATAGAATTCATCGCTGGTTTAAGTCTACTCACTATAATTCTTGAGATGATTTTGCAGGTAAAATTGCAGCAGCTAATCGGTCGGAATTGTGACAAAGATTCAGGATGTTGTATCTTGGGGGCAAGGGTGACAATCGCTTCATTTATTTCTTCAGGGATCAAACCAGTTTCAAAGAAGGAGATGACAGCTTTACAAACTTCTGGTCCAACAGTTTCCCAGTTTTTCTGATAGAAGTGACCGTTAAGGCCATCAGGTCCAGGGGCTTTTAAACCCCCTAAATGGAAGGCAGCATCTTTCACTTCCTCCTCCGTGACTGGTTCAAGTAGGGTCGTATTCAGCTCTGTGGAAATCAGTTTGGGCACTGCCGCAAGACAATCCTCAATATTCTGGCAATCAGATTTGCTGTAGATGCCCTTAAAAAATTCCATAGTCTCCCTATTTATGGCTGCTTGACCGCGAATCCAATCCCCATTCCTGTTTTTGATTCTTTCTATTCTGTTCCTCTCTCTTCTTTGCACAGTAGAAGCATGGAAGAATTTTGTGTTTTTGTCACCCCAATTGAGCCATTTTATACGGGATCTTTGGCTCCAAAAAATTTCTTCCTGTTTCCAAAGTTCTTTGATTCTTTCTTGCATCCTCTTCAGTTCTGACCAATCACTTTCATTGTTACAGGTATTTTGTAGGAGTTGGATCTTTTCCTTGAGGTAAGTAATTTCTTTGTCAGCCCGTGAGAAGGTTCTTCCATGCCACTCAGTGAGGCTTCGCTTCGTGTTTGTGGATTTATGGAGGAGCTGCTCCCAAGATCCACCAACCTCTGATTCTGGCCTGGTCCAAGCAGACTGAATTGTTTCTTTGCACTGTGGATGTTCTTCCCAAAACGCCTCAAATTTAAAGCTTTTTGAAGTTCTAACTGGGGATTTTAGTCTGAGAATTAAGGGGGAGTGATCTGAGCTGATGATTGGTAGAGCAATCCCCACCGCAAATTGAAAGAGAGCCCGCCACTTCCAGTTTATGAGGATCCTATCAATTTTCTCCTTAGTCACTTGGCCGTGTCTTGGGTTGCTGGCCCAAGTGAAGCGGCATCCTTTCAAATCCACATCCATCAAGTTATTGGCATCAATAAAATCTCTGAATAATTCCATTTGTCCTCTGTTATGGGGCCGAAGGCCGTCTTTTTCATGTTGCTCTAGTATTTCATTGAAGTCTCCCATGAGGTTCCAAGGCTCACCCAAAGGCTGCAAGTTTGAGAGCTCACCCCACAGGTTCTTCCTCTGTGCAAAACAAGGCTGTCCATAGACCCAAGTAGTGTACCATACAAGTCCACCCTCAGTAATGCGTGTGTGGATAAAGTTTTGACAACCCAGCAATACTTCAACCTTTATATGCTCTTTCCATAATAATGCTAATCCCCCCGATCTTCCTCTAGCCTCAATGCAGTAATAATGATCATATCGAAGGAGTCTTCTAGTTCTGTCAATTCTGTCTCGCTGTGCTCTTGTTTCCGTTAAAAATACAATGGCAGACTTGAACCTTCTAGAGAGGTTCCTAAGCTCATCAATTGTCGCAGCCGCCGCCAAGCCACGACAATTCCAGCTGAGTAGGTTCATTGAGAGGTTGGGGGCATGGGATGGCCCGCCTCCTCAGCCTTATTAGTGTGGTCTTGATCAGCATAACCCGTGGTAGTGGAACAAGTCAGCAGCAGTCGCTTAGAAGGTAGGGTGTCATTCCCCTCATCAGAATTTTCTTCTCTTCTTCTTTTCAGTGATAACACTTCAGCAAAGCCCTGAGCTAAACTATTCTCATGATGCGAATCTAGTGTTTGCAGTGGGGAGTCCTCATGCCCTTGTTCCTCATCAGGAAATTCAACTAAGTACTCATGCTTCCTCTCTGGGGCTCCATATTCCACCACCGCTTTGGAGTAATAGACTTTGACCATTGGAGGGCCAATGTTGGGCATTGACCTAGCAAATCGAGGTGTCCCTCTCGAGTCAGCAAGGGAAATGGCCGCTGGGGCCGCAGGTGTGTCGCTGTGTAGATTTATATGGGTAATGTTCATCTCCTCAAGTGTCTCAGCTTCCTCCGGTGTAGGATCGATTCCAGAGATAGTTCCTTGCTCTCCGGAGGTATGGCCAGTGCAGCTTGCTTCTGAGCTCGAATCTGGGTCCTTTTGCTCCACATTCTCATAAGTGTTCTTCTCAATGACAGGACTTGTGGGGTTGGCTAAATTAATAGGGTCACCTGAGTCATCAACTTCCTTGGGCCCTTTACCCCGCTTGAAGAACTTCCCCTCAAGTTTGTTTTCTCCACTTTGCTGATCATCTATTTCTACGATGAAGGCGTTCCTCTGTGGGTTTAATTTCTCCTGCCAATATCTGAGTTCTTCATCAACCTTTTGGCTATGGGTTTCTTCTGGGTCGAAACCCCCACTGCTATCTGCGTTCTTGGTGTTTTGATTTGGGTTAGGCACAGATTGTCTCCTGTAGGATTTCTCTACTGCTAACGAGGCTAAGCTTCTTGCCGGTGGGACACCAAGTCTCATGTCATAGCGTGGGTGGCTAGGGTTCACCGAGGAAAAGGCTTTAGCTGCCTTACAGCCCTTCTGCTCGTGACCTGCTACTCCGCAGTTGTAGCAGTACCCCTGCAATTTCTCGTATTTTAGGGTTATCCATACTTTGGGGAGTTTCTTTCTGGGAACCCAGAAACCAGTAACAAAGGGGTTATGGATATTGATGTTGACCTTGACTCTAAAGAAGGGTCTGAGGAGTTTCCCTCCCACTCTGGGGTCTTCTACTTCAAGGGGTTCACCTAGGATGGAAGCTATTTTTGCAGCGTTGCTTGTAGTCATCATGTCCATGGGGATGCCATGGAGCTGGACCCATAAGGTAATGCGGTGGAACCTGACCTCAAATATTGTCATTTGAGGAGCCCATAGTTGAAGACTTAAGAGATTACCCATTACACTCCATGGACCATCTCTGAGAATACGCTGCGCCGTGTGCTCCTCTTGAAAGGTGAAAAGGAGGCAGTTTGTTCCCATATCCGTCATCTGCAGCCCTTCAGGTTGGCCCCAAGCATTAGAGAGAATCGTTTTCACTGCTGTCTTGTTAAGGGTTTTGTCAGTGATAACTTTACCCACCAAGGTGCGTCTGGCTAATTTATCACTGCTTTCATCGTCACTCTGGAGTTCAATGATGCTACCCTCAAGATCCTGGGGTGAGTGTGGATCATTATGATCTTTGTTTGGCAGGCTTGCGTCATTCCTGGGTAATGGAGAAGCGGGTGGTGACCTCAGAGTATCAGGGTTTTGAACATTGTGTCCTGGTGAGTTGTCCTCCAGATCTGTCCTCAGCTCATTCATCGTGTTAGCTACAGTGGGCCGTGGTTCCTTCGTATGGAGAGTGTGTAGTGGAAGGATGAAAAGCGAGAATTTTGCACTGGAAAGTTGGAAAGGTTGGAACTTTGTAATGAAAGTTGAAAAAGGTGTGAACTTTACTCACAGAAACTTCCCAAGCGGAAGAAGAAACCCCCAAATTGGGGCAATGTTAGCTCTTCTTAACTTTAACTCACGGTTTCCTTAAGGTGCTAAAACCCTAATGCCAAAACCCTAGCAGAGCAAGTTAAAAGAGAACCGATGCAGGTCTTAATCAGTCAGTCCACAACCATTTTGTGACATGTTGTCTCATGTGCTGCATTTGTTGTGGACGGTCGGGAAGAATGGACAGTGACCCTTTAGTCTTTAAGAGCTTTTTTTTTCGTTCATTACTTTTTTTGGGTGAATTTAGGAGGGCCAAAAGCCCAAAACACAACTAACTACATGCTTCGGGAAAATAATGTCCTACAGCCATACACTTGACTGCAGCTAAAGGAGAGAATTAAAAATTGTAAAGCCTTGATGATTAATAGACACCAAATTTTGCTCCATTCTTTCATCATTTATGTAATAGTTCACCAGTCCTTATACTTGTGATCAGTTTCGTTCGGGTGTAGCACATGGAAGGACATGGTTCAAACCAAAGATGTATCTGAAAGATCCTCTTAGGAGTTTAGCACTGTGTTATTTCGCAGTCTCAAATTTAACCGTGTGTATTTGCTCATGACTGGTTTCCTAGAAGTTGTGTTAGATATTTGAAAATCTAATTTAAGAACGTGGGTCATCTGTCACTCGTCATCAGGCTCAAAGGCGTCCATTTGAGCCACAAGTTACTCATTTAAGACAATAGGTACTAAATTGATGCGCATCTTGTATTTATTAAAAGGTTGGGAACAATCATTAATGAATGCTTGGAAATGCAGATGTACTTCAGGGTCATATTTTCGTGTTTTGTTTCTTTGCTGATGATGTTGGGGTTCTAGACCTTTCTTTGTAGAATTGAGGACAAAAAAGAGCGTTTTTTATTCTGTTTTTATTTTTACTAATTACTAATGTTTGTAAATAGGTCTAGTATTACATAACGCTTCCTGTTTTTGAGCTTATAAGAAGCTATTTTTTAAAAGGGGTGGGAAAAAGTTCCATTCACACTTGTGTTTTAGTGGAAATGAATAAACGAGTGATTGAAAGAAATAGAGAGAAAGATAGAAAGTGAGGTGAAAATAAAGTGAAAAACCTTACGAGTGAACAAATTATAGCCTAGTTTTAACTTGAAATATGGTTGTATTTAAGGAAAAATTAGAAAAAATAAATAAATCCAAAAATGCAAAATTAAATTTGAATTTGAAATGTGAACAGAAGAATGGAAATTATGAGGGTTCTTTAAGATGGTGTGTGTTTTGTATTATTTAAGAATAAGAAGTATCAACATTATTGGCTTAAAATCTGAAACCAAGGCTCCCCTTGGCACTGCCCTCTTGTTAGTGCCAACCTTTAATTGATTTTTCCAAAAGGATTTTGTTTACCTTAACTTGTTCGAGTGGGTTTCACAAGTCAAGATTCCAATCCATGCTTGCTTTGAATGTGATCATGCCCGGTTGTAATAACCGCATGACTTGCTCCTAGTTTGGACGCGTATTTGAAGCCCATAGTCACTCAAAACAAAATGCAAAGATCATTCTCAACGAAAAATATGTACAAGGTAAAATTATGAAGCAACCACTTCGAAGCTACTGAGAAATAGTGTGGTTTACTTTTTTTATTAAAACCAATTAGTTTAGTCATTGCCTATTAACATGTCTTGATGGTGACGCATGTCGCTAATTAACCATGTCAGGATTTTTTTCATGTACAGATATGGTAATTGTTTTTTTATGAACAACGTGTCCAAATTGTGACGGTTAAAAACTGATGTCTTTTATGTCGCATTTCTCGAATGACTATCGATCATTTTCAGATGGTAAATATGTCTTTTTTTGTGTTGGTTTGTGTAAAATACTTACATAACAAAACATCTCTTGAATGCATGGCATGGTTTTAAGTCAGAGGTTTATGTGCTGGAAGTAAAGTACCTTCAAATAAATCACTGGTAATTGACCTTTTCCTTTGAGGCGGCTCTTAATAAGAGCACATTTCATAGAATATAATTAAGATACGTACCTTGAACAAGGTTTATATAAACACACACACACACACACCACATTATCATCATCAAGTCCTTGCAAGTTGCTACTATTCCTATCACAAGAAAAATAAAAACTCCCAGAAATCTCATCATCAAATTCTAGCAACTCTTTCTGTCCAGAGAAAAGAAAATAGATCCAATCCTAGCCAAGGCCCCAAAGAGGTGAAAAAACCAATGGCAGATAGTCCAGTGTCATTTTTATTGGACAAACTGACTTCATTGCTTCAAGAAGAAGTGAATTTGCAGAGAGGGGTCCGTGAAGATGTTCACTACATCAAAGATGAACTAGAACGCCACCAAGCTATCTTGATGGTGGCTGATGCACTTGAAGACAAGGACCCTGAACTCAAAACATGGGTTAAAAGGGTAAGAGATGTTGCTCATGACATGGAAGATGCTATAGATGAGTACAATCTTCGCCTTGTTGACCAACATGGACAACAAGGCAATAACTCTCTTCACAAGATTTCTTTTGCCTTTAAGACCATGGGAGCAAGGCATAGAATTGCTTCAAACATTCAAAGCATCAAATCCAAAGTGGAAGTTATCTCACAGGGACGACCGAACGTAAGCACAAGGTTGACAAGTCAAAGGTTCTTACCATCATCATCATCATCAAGGCTTGATAGCCAGGGTGATGCCCTTTTGCTAGAGGAAGCTGATTTGGTTGGAATTGACAAACCAAAGAAGCATCTCAGTGATTTGCTTTTCAATGAAGAACAAGGTCGTGCTGTGATTCCCATTTATGGAATGGGAGGGTTGGGGAAAACAACACTTGCAAAACAAGTCTATGAAGACCCCAGAGTCAAGAAGCGTTTCAGGATGCATGCTTGGGTTAATGTTTCTCAATCGTTTAAGCTAGAAGAGCTCCTGAAAGACCTTGTTCGCCAGCTTCATGAAGTGATTGGGAAACCAGCTTTCGAAGAAGTTGCACATATGAAGAGTGACAAGCTGAAAGAGTTGATCAAGAATTTGCTTCAAAGAAGCAGGTACATTCTAAGCTCTAACAGATGATTCTATTATTTTGCCTCACACGCTGCATGAGATGATCTCCTCCATTTATAATAGAATAATTCATAACCATTGCATAACTATAAGGAAAATCTGGTGCTTTAAAGCTTCCACTATGCGCAAGGTCTAGGGAGGGACCAGACTCACTTTATAGCTCTAATGTAGGCAAGCACTCTTACTTTACATTTTTTAGAGGTTTAGCTCAAATATGTGACCGCAAAGTCACATGACAACAACTTTACCATTGCATAACTAGTACTCAACTAAAATACTAAATAAGCATAAAGCGAATGATAAATGCTAAGTGGTTACATAACAAAAGAATGTTAGCCCTTAACAAAACTAATGCCTCTTAATGACTAGTTATTACAACCCCTCATCTTTCTAATGATGTACCCTTTTGTTTTTTAATTATTGCTAACTTAATTTCTAACAGGTACCTCATTGTGCTGGATGATGTCTGGCATGTGAATGTCTGGGATGCTGTGAAACTCGCTTTGCCTAATAACAACAGCGGCAGCAGAGTGATGCTTACAACAAGGAAGAAAGACATAGCCTTGTATTCATGTGCTGAATTGGGTAAGGATTTCAGCCATGAATTCTTACCTGAACAAGAAGCATGGTCTCTTTTCTGCAGGAAGACATTTCAAGGTAACTCATGCCCTCCTTATCTAGAAGAAGTTTGCAGGAACATCTTGAAATTGTGTGGAGGGTTGCCACTTGCAATTGTAGCAATCAGTGGTGCTCTGGCTACAAGAAGCAGAACAAATATTGAAGAGTGGCAGATAGTTTGCAGAAGCTTTGGTTCTGAAATTGAAGGCAATGATAAGCTTGAGGATATGAAGAAAGTGCTGTCCTTAAGCTTCAATGAGTTACCTTACTATCTTAAATCATGTCTGTTGTACTTAAGCATCTTCCCACAATTTCATGCTATTGAGCACATGAGGCTGATTCGTTTGTGGATAGCTGAAGGTTTTGTCAATGGAGAAGATGGCAAGACAGTTGAAGAAGTTGCAGACAGTTACCTCAAGGAGCTTTTGAACAGAAGTTTGCTGCAAGTGGTAGCAAAAACCAGTGATGGCAGGGTGAAAACTTGTAGAATGCATGATCTTCTGAGGGAGATTGTGAACTTGAAGTCAAAAGATCATAACTTTGCAACAATAGCCAAAGAACAAGACATGATATGGCCAGAGAGAGTTAGACGTCTCTCAGTCATTAACACAACAAACACATCACATCATGTGCAACAAAACAAAGCCAAATTCCAACTTCGATCCCTGCTAATGTTTCCCTCATCAGATTCACTTGATCATTTTTCAATTCATGAGTTTTGCTCCACTGGTTACAAGCTCCTCAGGGTGCTAGACTTGCAGGATTCACCTTTGGAGATTTTCCCAGCTGAAGTTCTCACCCTTTGCCTTCTCAAGTTTCTAAGTTTGAAGAACACAAAGGTGAGAACCATTCCAGGTTCAATCAAGAAGCTGAAATACTTGGAGACACTAGATCTTAAACACTCTAATGTCACTGAATTGCCACCTGAAATTGTGGAGCTGCAAAGATTGCGCCATCTCCTCGTGTATCGCTACGAGATTGAATCCTATGCTCATTTCCACTCAAGGCATGGCTTCAAGTTGGTTGCCCCAATAGGAAAAATGCTATCTTTGCAGAAGCTGTGTTTTCTAGAGGTGGATCAAGGAAGCAATGACTTGATGGTTGAGCTGGGAAAACTCACTCAACTAAGGAGGCTGGGAATCAGAAAGATGAGAAAAGAACATGGTGCTGCATTGTGTTCATCCATTGAGAAAATGATCAATCTGAGATCACTCAACATAACTGCAATTGAAGAGGATGAGGTAATTGACATCCATGACATTTCAAACCCTCCTCAGTATCTTCAGCAGCTGTACTTGAGTGGAAGGTTAGAGAAGTTTCCCAAATGGATAAGTTCTCTTAAGAATTTGGTTAAAGTGTTTCTACGATGGAGCAGGTTAAAGGAGGATCCTCTTGAGTATCTTCAAGATTTGCCAAATCTAAGACACCTTGAGTTTCATCAAGTTTATGTTGGTGAGACATTGCATTTCAAAGCCCCGGGGTTTCCAAGCTTGAAAGTGTTAGGCCTTGATGATTTAGATGCAGTTAAATCTGTGATAATTCAAGAGGGAGCAATGCCTGGTCTTAAAAATTTGATTATACAACGTTGTGGCTCATTCAAGCAGGTACCTTTGGGCATTGAACACTTGACTAAACTGAAAAAGATTGAGTTTTTTAACATGCCTGAAGAATTGATTATGCCACTGAGACCAAATGGAGGAGAAGATTATTGGAGAGTGCAGCATGTTCCTGCGGTTTATACCACATATTGGAGGGATGGTGGTTGGGATGTTTACTCATTAGAGACTTTTGGGGAGAGGGAGAGTGATTCCAATGGTGGCAATGCAATGAGAAGTCTTGAGCTTCCTACTTTTTGGAAGGTTTAAATCTGAGATTGATGTGATTTTTTTCATGGTGATGGCAATTTTTTGTTTTGCATCACAGTGCATGCTTAAGTGATGGCAAGTTTTTGTTTTCCATCAATTAGTATGCACAAGAGACACTAGTTTTGTTATTCATGTTTAACATGATATTTAATTTCATTTCAAATTACATTCTCCTTTATAATTCTTTGTATCTTATATGGAATCAAATTTAGAGGGTTTAAGATGATATCAGTGTCATCTATGACATCAGTGTCATCTTTACCTGATTTGCAAGTTGTCGATTATTTTAAATTTTATTCTAATATCGATCATTTATTATCTCTTATACTCTATGTATAATTTAAGTTACAGGTCATACAATAACATTGAGGTCCCTTAAATTTAAGAATGACTAGTAAATAGAAAAAAGAATATATTTGAGACCAATTGACACTTTGGTGAACTTAGGTAGTTCTTCCATTCAAATACAGACACATGTTCTTGTATTTCAATTTCTTTCTTAGTAAAAAAGCATACAAAATCAGTTTAAATACAGCAGTTATCACACAAAGAAGTACTGGTTTTCAGTATGGGAGTGCTGAAAAATTTCTCCTCATATTCATGGACAAATCATACATGTAGCATTCTTTTATGACAAAAAGACTAAACCCTCACTGTAACGGGCTACAAACCCAACTCAAACAAATAGCAATATAGTGTGGTTCAAAAACCTTTTGGCCCAAAAAAAAACATGGATAATAAAAAACATGGCGGTTGAAAATGGATTTAAATTGATGTAATCAAATTCAACCCAAACTTATATAGATATACAATTTGACAAAAAAAAATATAGATATACAATTTTGTCTATAAATTTGCCATGCTTTCTCTGGAATAAAAAGATATTAAGTGAACAAATACAACTATGATTTTTTAAATTATAATATTTTATTAATTCTTATCTGAAACTTATTAAAATAAAAGTTCACAATGTAAATAAATTTAAACAAATATTTAACTAGATTTACCATCTTATCACGTTATAATTAAAAAAAAATAGAGATATGTGATTGAACATCTTTACAAGTAGGGATCGCAATTTTGCCAAAACCCATGAATACCCGCCCAAACCCGATCTGATTTGACGGACAAAACCCGAGTTGACTGGATTTGGGTTTGAGTTTGGGTTTTGTCCGTTACTGTAGCAGTTTATGAGTTTGGTATTAGTTAAATCCGTGTCCATACTCACCCGAACCCAAGATACCCGAAACATAAAATTACAAAAAAACCTGGTACATCAATATCAATATCAATATCAATCAATATATATTAGAAAAGAAGAACTTTCATATTGACGTGTCAGCACCAGATTAATTCTTAGTGACGTGTCAGCACCAGATTAAATCCTCATAAAAATTATTCCACGTGTCAATTTGTTAGAGGATATAATTTTCAATTGATATATGTTTTAATTTTATATATTCTAACCTAATTAATTGATATTATTTTAGAAGATATAATTTTCAATTGATATATGTTTTAATTTTATATATTCTAAAATAATTGATTGATATTATTTTAAAAGATAATATTTGGTCTTTTAATTTATTTTAAATTTAATTTTAGAATATATTGATTATTTTTTATTGAATTTTTGAATTTTTTATTAATTCGGGATTTTATGAGTTTTTATTGTGATTTGCTAGATTTTGTTAGTTTTTATCTATCTTTATTTAATACCTTTTTTAACTAATATTACATTTGATTGAGATTTATGTTGTTTATTTCTTAATTTTATTTTAATTTATCTTATTATTTATTTTATTTTAAATCCAGTAAATTATTTATTTTATTTTAGATTTACTTTTAGAGTATATTAATTAATTTTTCTTAAATTTTTGAATTTTTAATTAATTCAGGATTTTATGAGTTTTTATTGTGATTTGCTAGACTTGGTAGTTTTTATCCATCTTTATTTAGTACCTTTTTAAATTTTAGATTTGATTAGGATTTATGTTGTTTATTTCTTAATTTTATCTTATTATTTATTTAATTTTACTTTCAGGAAATATTTTATTTTATTTTACATTTATTTATAGAATATAATAATTAATTTTTTATTGAATTTTAGGATTTTTAATTAATGCAGGATTTGATGAGTTTTTATTGTGATTTGCTATATTTTATTTTATTTTTGAGTTACTTTTAGAGTATAAATGAATTTTTATGGTATTTTTATTGAATTTTCATATTTTTATTTAATTCAGGATTTTATGAGTTTTTTTTTTGTGATTTGCTAGATTTTGATAGTTTTTATCTATCTTTATTTAGTACATTTTTAAAGTTTAGATTTGATTAGGATTTAGGTTGTTTATTTCTTGATTTTATCTTATTATTTATTTAATGCTGATTCTAAGAAAAGGGAGTTGATTTGGTGCTGAGGGTCCCCAAAGCTATCATGGACACGCAGAGATTTGATAGCTACTATTTCTACCTCTGCCACATGTCGCGATCAGGTATGCCGTAAGATGATGTTACGTGAAGAAGAGTTTATCATGTTGTGATTGATGGTTTGTGCCATTTCAGTTTATCCTTTGTTCGTAATTCAATCCTGGATTCTTAAATTTCACATATTTTGTGTGTTTTGATCCAAAAGTTTACAAATTTTTGCATAGACCCTTTAACGAATCATTGTTGAAGACGTGATGTTTTGATTCTGATGTAATGCTTTTTCTATTGTTCTTCTTCCGCTTTTGTATTTTTTTAAACTAGATTTTAGTATAGTTTGTAGAAATCCATGCGTGTGAAGCCATTCTAAACCAGATTTTGGTATAATTTATAGAAATTTACGAAACTTAGGACAGCCTGAATTTATATTCATTTCTCAAATTTTGCCCTTTTTATTCATCATGTTTGAACTGTGTGTATAAGCATACTATTTGCACTGTATGTGAATGATACACAACTTACTAATTTTTTTTTAATAATGCACAGGTCAGTCAAATTGATGAAAGCATATAAAGAGCTCACATTTAATCTTCATGAGTATGTTTAGCCCATTCTTAAGGTTGGTTCATGTTTTCCTTAAACTCATTAGTTTTGCATATACTCATGTTTTAATATGTCAATTGGGTGACTTATCTTACTTTGCTCCATATATTTCCTTAAGTTCAATTTATATTGATTGTTAGTATAAGTTCATTGGTGAAGTAACCACAATTATTTTGGGTGAGAGAATTATTTTGTTTTTTTCTCACATATATAGATAATTTGTTGGGGTGCGCTCATATGGGGCAATACACAATTTTTTTTCTCTTGACTGAAATGTGCCTTTGATGTTTTGTTTCACAAGAGTTCCACCCCAAGATTCACAAGTACATTAAATACAATTCTTTCACCACAGTCCTTTCAAATTGGTGAAGGAGGGTATTTTGTTCTTCAAGACTTCATATTGGGTTTCTGTTTCAATCTTCTTCATGAATTGATTTTGTTCTTCAACTAATTGTAAGATGTCATATGCTTCAAAGATTCCTACTTTTCTCTTCTTAATCAAAAGCAAAAGGATTGAGGAAAAGAAAATCTTCTAGGGTGCAGAATATTCACTAATTGGAAAAAAAAAAACACGTGTCATTCTCAGATTAATTCTCATAAAAAAATACATTTTAAAATTCTAGATTTGATTAGGATTTATGTTGTTTATTTCTTGATTTTATATTAATTTATTTTTAATTTATTTTTAGAGTAAAAAAATACATTTTTAAATTTTAGATTTGATTAGGATTTATGTGGTTTATTTCTTGATTTTATCTTAATTTATTTATTATTTATTTTTAGAGTATTAATTAATATATCCCAAACTTTTTTTTAAAAAGAGTGAGTTTGAAAGCTATAGCTTAAGTTAATTTGTTAATATATTCCCAAATTATAATAATAATAATAATAATAATAATAATAATAATAATAACATATGTGTGCGGATATGGGCCGGTTGGGTACTATAGTGCCCATACCCGCACCCATACCCACTATTTTTTTCGGGTAATTATCTATATTCAACCTCATACCCATTTAGCGATTTTTTACCTTACCCGTAGTGGGTATTTTTTACGGGTACCCTATGATTTTGAGACCCATTGTCATCCATAGATTTAGATTTTAGCAAAGATGGATAGCTTCCTGTAATGACATTGAATTGTCTAAAGGTGGAGAGCTTCGAGTTGCTACCCACGTGAGTATGGAGACGGGTACATGTAATTTTTAAAAACGTGGGTATGGAGATGGTACTATAGTACCTACCCATTGTCATCCTTACTTAGTTGGAATAAACATAATAATGTTATACTTTATGATATATCTTACACAATCCTGAATTGTGCTACTATCACATTAATTTTTTTTAAGATTAATATGTTGATAATTCCTTATATCTATGATTTGTGTTCTCGTCTTCATATTTACATACGAAGAATGTAAAACGAGTTCCTCTTGGTCTCAATTGGGCTTAGAAGAGAAGTCTTTATGTCCACTTTACTCATCAATTCTGACTTTTCTATTTCATTCGTTGTTTAATATATTTTTAATAATCAAAGTATTAATTAATGTATCAAATACTATAGACATATTTCACGTGCAACGCGCGGGTAGAAAACACTAGTATACATTTATAAACATTGTTCTTATTGTTTGATTATTAATTGTACTTTTTTATGTTAGAGAAAGTAAACTCTAAACTATTGTTATCTCACTTTGGTGATGGATGAGAATGATGAATAATATTTTTTTTTTCTTTCTATGAATTTCACATTTTTTTATGAAAGTAGGTTTTAAATCGAGTTCTGGGATTGGTTTCACGTAAGTAATGGGTTTGGGTTGGGCATGAATTTTATTTTATCGCCCATAAGGGTTTGCATTTGGGTTTAAGTTTGAGTTCTGAAATTTGAGTTTGGGTTTGGTAATTGTAAAACCCGTGCCCGATCCTATCCATTTTCATCCCTATTTAAAATGATGTAATATAAAACTATTTATGATATTGGTTTATAGTGTATACAAACTAAATTCTTAAAGTTACATGGTTTTCTAAAATAGTTTCACTTGCCTTTTTAAAATTTATTATAAGTCATTTTTTTTCTCACTTTTATAAGATTCAAGATTTTTATTATTATTGGTGCTGTCAAATTTTTTTTTTATTATTGGCGGATTTCAAAATTTTACACTTTCTCGGTTTCTCCTTTGAAGTCAATTAGCAAAAGTCAATACCCATATATATTTCTTACACTAGTAAAACTCCTCAAATTCATTTTATTAAAAAAAAAAAATAGAGAAGTGAGTGGTATAAATTACAATAATGATTATTCTACATATAGAGGTTATCGACCACCAATCGACATACAAAACCGTCCAAAATATCTAAAATAAGAAGAAAAAAAACACATTCGGGTAGTTTGAGAATGTTTTAAAGACCACCACAAAGTTGATGTAATTATTTTTTGGAGGTTCATTTTTTTTATAGGCAAGTGTTTTTTGAATATAATAGGCAAATGTTAGTTGTTAGTAATGTTAGTAAATTAGTCTTTTTCAGAGTTCGAACCCTGTATCTTTCACCCTTTATTCGACCCAACCCTTATGTCTCTAACTCTTACAATTTGAGCTATCATTCGGAGACTTTTGGGAGGTTCATAACCCTAGCTAAATGGTTTATTTTTTTGTCACTCTTCGCGTTTAGCATATATCAAAATTTCATTTTAAATATAAAGTGTTTTATTCCTTTATCAAAGTCTCATTTTCATATTCCCTGACGGATGCCTGGTGGCCTGTTGCCGCGTCCTATTTCTTCTGTGACGCAAAACATGCTCTTGTTTTTTTCCTTCATTATATTGAAAAAATAAGAAGTATTTTTATAGTGGGACAAAGAAATTGGTGGAAAATATACTCTACTTTCCAATACCTAAACTTCTTCGAATGTACAGAGTTTTGTTTAAGTTGTGCTCGCTGTTGACCAAAACCCAATTAAGATGACATAGCAGAGATCATAATAGTTTTCATCTAATGTTCTTGACATCATACATAAATTTTATATTTGAAAATAACAAATAAACATACCAACAACAATTGCTAATCTCCACCTTGGTTCTCAACTCTACTAAACTACTACTATCTGTTGTGCTATTAACTAACCACTTAAAAATCATTTCATTGGAATATTAATAAAAAAATCACCCCTGGACACAACCGACTAGCAGTTTATATAATTTAGAAAGCTTTGTTAAGTATTCAACTAGCTTGGTTTATATTTTGGTATTCATAACTAACTAAACCATGCTTTCAAAATATAAAACCCACTTTTATTTTATATGGAAAATGAATAATGTTATCTCCACACCTCTTTTTGAGGTGGAGAGAGGTGGAAGGAGAAAAGAGATAGAAAGAAAAGAAAAATGAAGAAAGAGAAAGTAAGAGATGTGATAGATGATAAGATGAGAGAGATAGAAATAAAAAGAGGTAGAAATGAAGTGTTTAAAAAATGAGGTGTGTATATATCATTACTGTATATAAAATGTTGGAAAATGGCGTATTAAAGAAGGCATACATTTCTTAGTACTCAAGGCAAGAAGTTTCATATGTAAATTACATGGACAAGCTAGTCCATATAAGTCCCATGTCCTTATACAAGTGACTATGCTGTCTTTGACTTTACTTCGAAATCAACCGTATCCTCTTTATTATAATATGATTAAGGTTCCGTCTAAATTTATAACTCTTCAACTAAGTCTAACATTAAAATGTACATGGACATGTTAAAAATTAAATGTACATGAACATGTTATAATATGATTAGTTGAAACTTGAATTCATTGAACATGTTGTAAGATTCTAAAGTACGGGGTAATATATCGACGAAGTAATGATCCCTGCATATTAAATGGAGAAGTTATTAAATGAAAAATTAATGTATTTTGTATTCTTGAAGTGTAAAATAATTTTTTTTTTTATGTAGGGGGATGAAATAGGAGATTACTCTATGCCGATGTCACTCTTACTTGTACGGTGGATTAAGATCCTCTCCTAAGTTTTCTCATATTTACTCATAATGAAATTTTTATTTTGGTTACAAGAGCAAAACACTGATAACTTTATTTCTTATTTATAAAGATAACTGTTTTTTTTTGGTTTATTTATAAGATTTTTATTGTTACAATTTTTAAGAATAATTTAAGGATAATTTAATTCAAATTATTTTTGTATGTATCGATATCATTACTGGAAGATCTAATTGCTCTGCTAATTCCAATACCAGATCAGCTGTCCTTCTCAGTAAAAAAGATGGTCCATCCAAAATACTTCATGAAATTTTATCTTCATTTACCATAAATAACAATGCATTAATCAAGAAATAGAAAAAGTTGTCTAATAGGATAGCTCAAGTGGTAGGAGCTAGGGACATAAGAGTTGGGTAGGGAGATGTCCAGGGATCGGTTCCTGGCTGGTGAAGTTTATCTTTCCGATATACAAAAAAAAAACAAAAAAAACTAAATAGCTTGTAGATAGGAGGGGGTGTCTTTTTTTTTTAACAATAATACTCAAATGCATTAAAATGAAGAATCAGACAACAAGAGAGGGATTAGTCTCTTAGAACATCCTCAACCAAAACACGATCAATATCAGTAAAATCAAATGATTCATAAATATGCGGTTATATTGTCGTTCCTCCTATCAAACGACAAACAAAAAGAAAAAAAATATAAATATGAGAAAAAACAATCCAAAACAACAAAATCAAAATATGAAACAACAACATCGTTCTTCTATCAAAGCTCAAACAGATTATATTATAGCAATTCGTCTCAAAATGAACATCTCAAAAACAAAGATCATGTGTACGAGAAATCACCCATTGGAAAGCAAGTGCTTCATCTCTCTGGGAACGTCATTTTAACATCATTCACGCGTTTTCTTTGCACAAATATTTGATCAAATTAACAAATTAGTCAGCAACTTTATGAAATTAATCAAAGTATTGATTTCATCATTAGAAATAGTTAAAGATTACTTTTAGCTGCACTCACGCGCTTTAGCAGTATATTATTTGTCATTTCCACATAGACAATCATTTATCTACATGCAGTGGTGTCCTCTTTCAACTTTTTGTGAGGAAAAGAAATCGTCCATATCTATTTCCTGTCTTATTCCTAAATTGGGATGAGCCTAATGTCCTTTGTGGCCAATCAGTGTACCAGTCCATACATTTCTAGGAAAAAAAGTTAACAGTCAACATAGTATAATTCAACCAAAGAGTGCTCAACATAGTATAATTCAACCAAAGAGTGCCCTACATTTCAAAAAATTTAATATTCTCAATCTCTTATTTTAAGATTTTTGTTGTATCCAAAACTTATCTTTTGTAACATGACGATCTCAAGCATGGTGGTAGTGCCTAGCACCAGCAGTTTAAGTTTAATGTGTGTTTAGATTTCTATTGATCTCAACACGAATCTATAAATCTTTGGTAAAATTCAGCTTTTCAGATTTACATTAAACTCAATGTGACAAATTGTAAATTCTTTATTGATACCTTAAGATACATGAAATCACGTTTTTGTTTGTACTAACTTCAAACCAAACCTTCAGTCAAAAAAATCACGAACGTTTCCGACTATATAACAGGTTTAAGTTTAATTAAAGATGTGATTTCTTTACTAATTAAATGGACATGAAAAAACATAAAATTGAGAGTTAATTAGTCAACAAATCTGTGTCCTTTGTAGCTATGAGAAACTACTACAAATAAGACACTTCTTAACATAGCTAATAAGCCTAAAATCTTCTTAGTCTCTCTCTATTAGCTTCCTTTGGACTTTGCATGGCAGAGAGTGCTGTTAGTTTTCTGCTCCAAAGGCTCATTCCTGTGTTTGAAAACAAGGTGAGTCTGTTTACTGGAGTCCAAACAGAAGTGGTGGACCTAAAAGGACAGTTGGAGCTGATTATAGCCTTCTTGAGGGTTGCAGATGCATTAGAACAGAAAGATGAGGAACTCAGAGTTTGGGTTAAGCAAGTCAGAGATGTTGCTCATGAGACTGAAGATCTTCTTGATGAATTGGAACTCATTGAGGCTCATAACAAAACAAGTTTGTTCTCTGTTTCTCTCCGAATCAGGAACATGAAAGCCCGTTACAGGATTGCACATGAGTTCAAAGGCATCAACTCTCGCATCAGAACTATTTTTAATACTCATAAGAGGTTCCTCAGAAAACTTGACACTGCTTCAGAGGCTTCAAGTTCCAATTCTTCAGGTACTGCTAACTGCAAAGACTCTTTTCTAATTCAATTTATATAAATGATCCTCACAAGACTTGTAACTTTTATACCAGAACAATGGTTTAGGAAAAAAATCAATGGTAACAAAGTAGGTGTGAAAAAAAGTAAGTAAATGGTATGTCAAGATCTGATATTGACTAGAGATATAGCTTCTGTTATGAGTGAGGTACAGGGAAAGGTTCCCCACTTCGTAGATCTAATATAGGCAGTCTTGTCTTGCATTTTAGCAAGAGACTGATTCCAATTCCGCAGCTCAAACCTGTGACTGCAAAGTCACATGGCAACAACCGAGGCTCGCCCTCAATATTGACCAGTTCTAAATAAATCTGTGGTATAATTCTCACCCCTGTTATCATGAGTTTCTCTAGTCCATACTTTTCCTTCTTCTTGTTGCTGGATATCTGGTTTGTGAGTATCTTCTCTTTGTTTCTTGAATCTATAGTGAGTTACATACAGGGTTCAAATAGGTCAAATCTTTGATGGTTGTTGTCCTATCACACATGATTGTGTTGCGAAAACTTTTGGATATGAAGCTACATCTGAACAGAATTCTTTCTAGTTAAAGAATCTCTTTCTAACATTAAGCTCCAGATGTCTAACACGTAAGGGGGTCTGTTAGGGTTTCACGTTAGAGATTTGACCAAAGAATTCTTTGCAAAGGGTAGGGTTGGACTTAGCTCAAATTCTAAGATGGTGAAGTGTGAACTGCATTCTAACATGGAAAGTGTATTTGTTTTGTTCTATTACACAATTCTACTTGTGAGGCTAGTGCAATAAACATGTTGTGAAACAGGTAACACATGGAATGATCAAAGAGGAGATGCCCTTCTGCTGGACAACACTGATCTAGTGGGCATAGACAGGCGTAAAAAGAAGTTGATGGGGTGTTTGATAAAACCTTGTCCTGTACGCAAGGTAATTTCTGTTACTGGGATGGGAGGGATGGGGAAAACTACTTTGGTGAAGCAAGTATATGATGATCCTGTAGTGATAAAACACTTCAGAGCCTGTGCTTGGATCACTGTTTCTCAATCTTGTGAAATTGGGGAGCTTCTCAGGGACTTGGCCCGGCAACTCTTTTCCGAGATAAGAAGACCAGTCCCACTAGGCCTGGAAAACATGCGCTGTGATAGGCTGAAGATGATTATCAAAGACCTTCTGCAGAGGAGGAGGTACTTAGTGGTATTTGATGATGTCTGGCATGTTCGTGAATGGGAAGCTGTCAAATATGCATTACCAGACAACAACTGTGGCAGCAGGATCATGATCACAACTAGAAGATCAGACTTAGCCTTCACTTCCAGCACAGAATCCAAAGGAAAGGTGTATAACTTGCAACCCTTGAAAGAAGATGAGGCTTGGGAGCTTTTTTGCAGAAAAACTTTCCATGGTGACTCATGCCCCTCACATTTGATTGGTATTTGTACATACATCTTAAGAAAATGTGAGGGTCTTCCCCTTGCAATTGTGGCAATCAGTGGTGTCCTGGCTACAAAAGACAAGCGCCGGATCGATGAGTGGGACATGATTTGCCGCAGTCTTGGAGCTGAGATTCAAGGCAATGGCAAGCTTGATAATTTGAAAACAGTGCTTGGTCTCAGTTTCAATGACTTGCCTTACTATTTGAAGTATTGTTTCTTGTATTTGAGCATCTTCCCTGAGGATCATGTGATCCAGCGCATGAGGTTGATTCGCTTGTGGATAGCAGAAGGATTTATTAAAGCCATAGAAGGAAAAACAATGGAAGATGTTGCTGAGGATTACCTCAAGGAGCTCCTGAACAGAAATTTAGTGCAAGTAGCTGGGACAACCTCTGATGGAAGGGTCAAAACACTGAGAATCCATGATCTTCTGAGGGAGATCATCATTTCGAAATCTAAGGATCAAAACTTTGCGGCCATTGTCAAAGAACAAACAGCAGCATGGCCGGAAAAGATTCGGCGCCTTTCTGTGCAAGGCACGTCACCAAATGGACAGCAACAAAGGTCTGTCTCTAAACTCCGTTCTCTCTTCATGTTTGGAGTAGTTGAAAATTTATCCCTGGGAAAACTGTTTCCTAGGGGTTTCAAACTGCTTAGTGTGTTAGATTTTGAAGATGCACCATTGAACAAGTTTCCTGTAGCAGTTGTTGACCTTTATTATTTGAGATATCTAAGCTTAAGGAACACAAAGGTGCAGATGGTTCCAGGTCGTGTACTAGGGAAGTTGCAGAATCTAGAAACATTAGATCTGAAGAGGACTTGTGTCACAGAATTACCTGCTGATATAGTAAAGCTTAAAAAACTTCGCCATCTTCTTGTATATCAGTTTAAAGTCAAAGGGTATGCACAGTTCTACTCCAAATATGGTTTTACCTTTAAGAACCCCCATGAAATAGGAAATTTGCAGTCACTACAAAAGCTTTGTTTCGTGGAGGCTAACCAAGGTTATAGTGGTATGATGATAAAGCAGTTGGGGGAGCTAACTCAACTAAGAAGGTTAGGCATCATGAAACTCAGAGAGGAAGATGGAAAGGCTTTCTGTGTGTCCATTGAGAGGTTGACTAATCTTCGCGCCATCTCTGTTACTTCTGAGGGTGAAGATAAAGTCATTGATCTGAAGTTCCTTTCTTCACCCCCTCCATTTCTTCAACGCTTGTATCTGTTAGGACGGTTACAGGAGTTACCAAGTTGGATCCCTTCTCTTCATGGCCTGGCCAGGATCTTCCTAAAATGGAGCTGTTTGAAACATGATCCACTGGTGTATCTGCAGGACCTACCAAATCTTGCACATCTTGAACTGCTTCAAGTTTATGATGGTGACACATTGCATTTCAGGGGTGGGAAGTTCAAGAAGCTCAAGGTTTTAGGCCTTGACATGTTTGATGGGGTCAGTGAGGTGATAGTGGGGGAGGGTGCAATGCCCTGCCTGGAAACACTGAGCATTGGGCGTTGTGGCTTGTTGAAGAAGGTGCCATCAGGGATTGAACACTTGACTAAGGTGAAAGTCCTTGAGTTTTTTGATATGCCAGATGAACTGATGCAGACAATTTGCCCACATGGGAAGGGGAATGATTACTGGAAAGTTTCACATATACCAGAGGTTTATTCTACATACTGGCAAAATGGTGGCTGGGATGTTTACGCAGTGGGCAGTTTCAGAGACTGTTCTCCTCGATCAGGCACTGTCATGAGATGTCATGAACGCCGCAATCCATGGAAGGTGTAGCTTTTCTTCCCAGTGCACCACAAATATATTCATGGAGGCAATCATGTCTGAATCAGAAACATCCGCTATCATGGAAGAACTAGCTCTCCTAGAGGTTTTTTCATTTACAAGACTCAACCACCAGTTGATTGATGGTATAGCTTTACACTGTGGGGTAACAAAATGTGCATGGTAATTTGTGTATTATTAGAATTACCTACATTGTATATTAAAAAATTGAGCTGACTGGTTTCCTGTATATATAAGTCAGCTCTCTAAATAAAGGTGTAGGTTTTAATTCACCTTTGTTATTTGGACAATGTAAAGTTCTGGTCTGATCACTATTGTTTAATAAACTCCCATGTATATAATTCTCCCATTCTTTCACCCATTTATATTATAATGAATAACAATTTTTTTCAGACAAGAGAGAGAGATTCAACCCAATAAAAGGAAGAGGCCTGGCATTTAGAAAAAATGGTACATCACTGTTATTTACTAAGACCATGCATTGCTAAATGGCCACATTCTAAAAGATAAGTGTCAAGCACTAAATGAAGTTGTCCAAGTATACAAAATTTTACAGAGGAGATACACTTTTCATGCCGATCAAAATTTCCTCCGCCTTGCTCAACTGCTGAAACTTGCCAAAATTTCAAGCTATGGTAGTCCTCCAAAAGACTAGCATGCCATTGCTTGCAGCCTATCCGCTTTGCACCATGCCTGTACTAGTTCCTAACTGAGCCGAATGATACATGCATAGACATATCTATACATAAGAAACTTTACCAAAGAAGCAGGAGGCCTCATAACCATTCATCTCCTAGATATGTGAATACCCTTTTCTTGAACAATCGAGCAAGGTCAACGATTTCAGTTCTGATATGCTTCACCATGCTGTCCTGCTGCTTATTTTCATTTCCTTTCCGAGATAATCTAGTTGCAGCATCAACTGTCCAACCAGTCATATCCCTACCGTTGGTTAGACCGCGCAAGACAGTAGCAGAATATGAAGGACTAGACACTAGTCTGTTGAGTAATATCAATATCTCCCGTATCAGAAATGACCTGACAATAAATTACTTAGAATTAGTCGAGGAAAATCGGAGTAAGATATGGCTAACATAAACATGGATTATATTTATTCATTCAAAAAATGCATGCAAAAGTAACCTTTAGAAAACAGTTATAACTTATGAAGTACAACCTTAAAAATACTTTTTATTATCTGAAAAGGATTAACTTTTATTGATGAGGATTGAACAATTTTGATTATTGAACTCAGATGCTCAAGTTTTATTACCTCTCCCTAAAAATTTCTGGTAGCTCATCGTGTGCCTCAGCTTCAAAGTTCATCTCTGATACCAGTAATTGCAAAATCAACATGAGATAGTTTTCCTCCTCTGCTAGCTTATGACCAACGAGTATTTCAAAACCAGGTTTTCCAGATGATGCGAGGAATGCCAGCACAAGAATAGCATTTCTGCTTATTTTCAACTCCTGAAATTACAACCACCTAAGTTTGAAACAGATAGTATTTCGCAACACATAATAATTTGACTTAATACAAACATAAGTGGCTTGGCTACATCCCTATCATTGAAGAGAATAATGCTTCCAATCTTCATTTTTTCCCAAGAGTTCCAACATAGCAATTAATATTAATATATTTACATATTTGTAAAATGAAAAAGTATGGAAACATACATTAGAAGAATAATTTTAGACAGCTACATGTTACATTTTCTCTTCACTCATTTTCTTTTCAATCATTGCTTTTCAAATTTTCTTAATTCTGTATTCTGTACCCCTTCCCCCGGTCTTTAATCGGGAAGCAAAGCTTGATTGCCCCGGTGAGGCTTCCAGGGGCAACGACAAAACCAAATGGTGTCCATGGCAAAACATTGAAATAGGAAAACACTGTATTTTCCAATGATTTTCACTACAAAAATATTAACGTCACAATATCCACAATCTGATAAGTGAAAATATGATGTGCACAATATCAATATCTTCCTTGGCAAACCTACCCGTAAACCGCCACCCGCGGATACCACACATTCAGCCAATCGTTGGAGGATGATTTTATAATTTTGGAAATCTGAAGAAGTTGAACTCTCCTCCGTAGCAACACTATCATCCCCCTCTTTGCAACCACAGCAGAATCGAGCCAAGAGTTTTGGACCTTGAACACATGGAAATAAAATTCAAAAAGAGTATAATAAAAGTTAGGATCAGATGCATGAAATGCACATCAGTTACAAACAGACATTGATTCTCAATTCTAAAACTAGAACTGTGCATAAGAAACCAGACTAGTGTGAGTCTAAAATAAACATCCCCATGAACACAGGTACGTGAAGGTACAAGGCAACCCCTACCAGAAGATCTGACTCAATCATTCAAAAAGATTCAGACCTTCATGTAGGTTTACCAATTTGAAGGTGAACAACATGGAGCATTGAGCTAATTTAGATTGTATTTATGTCCGTGCATTAGCTCAGGTGTTTGCTAGTCGCAAATGGCCAATCAGTTTTGACAATAATTTAATTTTTTTAAAAAATTGACACAGGACAGGAGACTACAGGTTCAAACCTCTAAGCAGTCATAATACATTCGTAACATAAAAAAATAGAAGCAATACTGTTTTGTCAGGAGTTAAGAGGAGTATCATGAAATAATCCCATCAGATCAAATTAATTGAGGTCTTCATTATATTAATTATTTGTGTTGTCAAGTCTGCTTAAACAAATAATAAAATAAATAATAGGCATAGCAATTCAATAAATTATTTTCATTAAAAGCCATTACTTTCATACAAAATAATGAAACAGGACATAAGTCAGATATTGAGTTTATATATAGTAATCAGGTTAAGGGGATAGAAATATTTTGATAAGTTGGAGAACGCTTACAATTTAGTACAAGATACAGAAGTCTTAGAGCGTGATTTCTCACACGCAGCCCAGCATCCTCCTTAAGAAATTCAGAAATAGTTTTAAAAACTATTTTCTGGCTGAACCTGTGTCAACACAAATTTCTCCTTGTATAAATATAATGTTTTCAGAAATCAACTTTTTCACAGAAAACACCTTAAGAACTTACTGATCCCTCTCAAAGTAAGCATTACTCCTCAGAAGAAGTAGCTTCATAATGGACGCTACCTCCACTCTCACACTTTCTTCTGTGATCTTCATGGCAATTTGATGCATTGTCTCAAAAAGGTACGGCCAATTTATTTCAGATTGTAAGGCATTATGATGACTCCAGCACTCCTTTCTATGTATTTCTTCATTGAAGAACTTTCCATCTTTTAGACCTTCCAATCCACCAGAATCCATAAGGTCCTTTTCGTCGCAAATTCCTTCAATGAAGACATTGTCCCTGAGCAGAGTGCACTGGAAAGATCAAATCATAAGTTCATAAGAACAGGAACAGCAGAAAGGTTAGAAAGAAAAAGGGACTTCACAAACAATAAAGCCATTCAGCAGCTTATAACCTATTTTGTAGTCTAGGCCTCCCCAAGGGGGAAAAGGTTAAGAACATTGAAGAACAAATATAGTCTATCACAGAAGGCTCAGCAGTATTTTCAGCAAGCAGCATGATTAACAACCACTACAGTTAATTTTTTTGAGCGAATCACAACAAATACATTCAATTCCCTCCCCAGCGCCCCTCCACCCTTGAGAGGCCAGTTTTGGTCAGAAGAAGTATTTACAAGTGGTAGATCATACGTTCAAGTACAACGACATCTCAATCCAGTAAATGTATAATAAATATGAGTTTATTGTTCCTAGTATTATCTACAAGCACACATATGCTCACACGTTTACGCTAGTTTAATTCTAGGTAGATTGACATACTTGACCAGACATTCCGTTTTCTTGTCACTTTATCATGGTTATCAAATCAAACTCAGACCACACCTCGATACCAGGACAAGGCAATTGGTTACAAGACCAACCAGTGGGCACTGGTTGGATTGTGGATGTATAAATTGAAATATAACATAATTGTCACGACTTCACTTCAGAACAATAAAGAAACCAATTCAAACTGTAACCTTTGGAAACAAGAGACAAATTCAATGAATATGAGACTGTTGAAAACAAAAGAAAATGCCCTCCAAGTAACATATACCTTCTTCCAAAATTCGTTTCCAATTCCAGTAAGAGCTTTAGAAGAGTATGCATTATACATAGAGAGGTACGGACAACAACAACCTATGCAAAACATGTCAGCAGAGATTATAAAATAGGGGGTTACACTTAATAAAAAAAAAATCACCAAATTAGTATAAAAGTACTCACATTTTCCACATCACATAGATCAAGCAAAGGTTCTATCAAAGTTTCCAAAATATCTTTTCCATCAGCTATCTGCAAAACATACCAATGACCAGATGATATGCAGCACCAACTTACATGAATGTACAATAGAAAACAACTTACAAAACAGAGTATCCCATATATAACCACGAAAAGCAAATGTTCAAGGATTTCAAAAAAGAAGAATACATTTTGATATTAAGTGAGAAGAGAAATACAGAAAATGATGATCAATAAATCCTCATTATAGCCTAAGCCCAATAAACATGGAAACCCTCCACATATATAGCAATGAAACCCCTTCAAAATAACCATGTGCATAAACAAACACGGAGGCAATGAAACTATAATCTACCCAATAAGACTCATCCAGTCCATGCAAAAAATTTAGCTTATGTTTTTTTATGGAAAAAAATCAGAATAACAAAGGCACTCACTTATTGACACCAAACTACTATTTCATGTATGGAATATCTCCATTGGATCAGAAACATGTAACTTCATTTATGAATTATAAAGGAAAATATACATAAATGCACAGTTGAACCAATACCTTTGTCAGTGCAAGGTACAGACGGGACACCTTTTCCGCTTCTGGAGTACAATCCTTAACATCATACAAAGATACTCCAGAAGAGTTTATATCTGTAAGTAATTTTTGTGTTATTTCAGAAGGCAGACGCATGAGCAACTTGGATATTGCGCCACTTCCTAGCTTTTTGTCAGTTGAAGATCCCCACACTGCCAGCAACTGCTGGGATAGGTCAAGATAAGAAGGCACATCATTATTTCGAAAATCTTGAGCTTCTCGATGACTAACCATTTCTGTATTAACTCTGTTAACTTTAACAGTTGTCTCAACTGGCGAAAAACAAAAAACATACCAAGGGGTGTCAATCCACCATGTCAGAAGCAAACAGAAAATTATTTCAAATGAGGAAGAGAGAGTTTTCTCATGTCTCACCAATTGGATCAATTGATGATACTCCATTTTGAACTTTTGAAGAGGTGTTATGATGGTCAGGAGCAAGAGTTCCAAAATCCCTGCCATTTTGGTCCCTCATTAATAATAACTTTATGCCACATATAGTGCAACAAGACAAAGGAATGGAAAATTAGTAAAAAGACAGTATCAGGATTCAGGCCTCTGATATGAGACACTATTAATTATTTATCATGGCTACCCTGCGCTAATTGAAGAAAGACCCTTCTACTTGTGGGCTAAAGTAAGGCTATACTACTTGATAGGAACTGGTATGAAAGAAGAAGAAAGAATGAACTGATTTTATTCAAGAATAGTGCTGCTGAGAGTTATGAGAGCCTCAGATCTCTCGCTTGAGTCCCCAATCTTACAATTTGGATGCCTTAGAGGAGTCCCCTTTCCCTTTTTATACTCTACTAACTTCTTAACTCACTAAAGCATTCACACTTTAGGTTCGTTAGCTATTATTACAATAACACCTCTATCGACCTATAGTTGTCACTCCCCTCTTCCTATCGCTATCCTCCTGTCTAGAAGATCCACCATGTCCTCAAGGTAGGAGATAGATAATGCTCCTTGAAAGTAGGTCGGCTGCCCCCGAGTGTTCGGCCAGTTTGGTAACTGCTACCATATAATCAACATTACTAAATCTCCAGAAATTGGATAAGAACATATCCCAGGATCCCATTTATCAGCCTCATCTTCCACAGCAAAGGATGATAGAACTATAACTGTTGTCATTGATGCCCAGACCTTCCTAATTATCACAATAGCGAGCACAGGAAATAACAAGGGGAGCAAGTGTAGTAGCCGTAATCCTCTATATATGACCAGTTGGCTAGTGATCGAAATTCTTACACCATCCTATCAACCCATAAGGGTCACTCCCCCATTCCTATCAATACTATATTACTCAAGCAATTGAACTGCAAAATATTTCAGGAGATTTTTTAGATTAGTTGAAACCATGTGTCAAGAGTCAAGACCCAAATGGCAGGACTGAATAAGCTTTGATCAGTCACAACATTGACCCTCGATACATGATATACAGTTATAAAAATAGACAGACAGAAAGGCGAGTATTCACCAATAGTTACAGTAAAATGCTACAGAATGTGTTGTTATTTTCAGCTTCAGCTCATAAACTTCCAAACAAAATGTCAAGTGCATCTTTTCACTGTAGCAGTTCATTTTCAATGGCTTCTCCTTCTATAAACATTCAAGATATGCATGTGACTATGATATAAAGCTGCAATATATTGAAGAGCTAAACTCTAGGTAAGATGCATCAAAAGGGAACACTAATAACCCATAATATCTATATACATGAGGTCAGGTGTAAAGCAAAATAAAAGAATTCAACTTACTTGTCTCTACTTCCTGAACATTTAGCACAAGCGTTTGCTTCCTCGTTCTTGGAAGATACAATTTTGAGCTGCTCCTCTTTCTTGTCTTTTTCTCTCTTTAAGTTGAGACACTCCTGTTCCTGAAAACATGCAACGAAGTTATGAGATACCAACTTTTACTGACACTCAGAATCTCGTTATCAACCAATTAAAAACAATGAAGCTATAGTTGCCACCACCATACCAGATTTGCAATCTGCTTCGACGCACGCCCCAGCTCCTTCTGTTCTTGCCATCAACCAATGAAAACCAATTTCAGTACTCTCAAAGTAGTCAACCTATTCTAAAAAAATGCATGCACGTGGCGCTGTTTACCAATTATAACCGCAATTCAGCATAGAAAATGTACTTCCCCTAATTCCCCCCCTCACCAATTCCAAAACAAACTAACATAACAGTGGAGTAAACACTACAAATAGAAACCTCAAGCTTCAAAATTTGAATTTGCAATGAGAACATGCCTAAAACCTCATAAAGTAAATTGACAGGATTCCACTGATAAAACCTAAGAATGAGTATGCATTTCTTGAATATCCTAATACAACCAGTTTTTTCCTTCTTGAATATCCCAAGATTGAAACTTGTTAAGACCCATTTCCTTAAAACGCAAAATTGTTGATACCCATTTCGGCATTTACCTTTAACAGTTCGATTTCGAGTTCTTTATCGGAATCGGGTTTCTGGGGGCGAGGCGGAGAATAACGAGGAGCGTCGAAATGGGTGAGTCTCTGAGAGAGTTCTCGAGGGGGCGAGAAGGCGGTGGTGTCGAGAGTTGAAACGGCGAGCGAAGGAGGCGGTTGGTGGTGGTGGTGAGAGATGGAGGAGGAAGGGTTTTTTGAGGTTGTTGATGGTGGCTTGGGGATTGAAGAGAGGGCAAGCTCTTCGGCTGCGAATAACTGGTCGAGCATGGCGTCTTCCCAGTCATCGAACAAGATGTCTTCGAACAAGTTTGGTGTCCGCTCTCCTCCGTTGTCCGCCATTGTCGATGGTGGTGGTTGTTTCTTTCGCGACGCTTCACACTCTCCACTAAGCAGCCTTTTCAGTGAGAATGAGATTGAAATTAATATGCAGTGTGAATATATTAAAGAGTTTAATTTCTATGCACCACCGTCAACCAATCAGATTTCAAGAATGTGAGAAAATCTCTCATTTTATTTGATTTCATTAATTGACGTGTCACATCCTTGAAATCTGATTGGTTGACGGTCTGTGCATCAAACTTTTTCTCTATATTAAAACCGTTTTTTTTTTTTATGTTTTTTAATATGTTTTGGTGAGTGGTGACTCATGCTTGGTTTAAAAGTTAGACCTAGGCTCGGAGCCTTGCTCCTCCTTGTAACAAAAAAAATTAGTTAGACATAGGTATCGATGAGTTATGATAAGATTCGGGTCTAGAAATTCAATTTGCATTGATTGGGCAATATATTGATATGGTTTCATCTGAAATTGTTGTCGGGTTGACGGGTCACGAGTTCCCTGAGTGGGTTTGAGCAGTTTAAAACAATGTTACATTGTATTTATATATATATATATATGTAAGGGTAACATGGCCGAAATCATTAGGGGTGTTAATATGATTTAGCGGGGTGGGCTCACAAAGAAATGGACTGCCTCGAGCTTACCCTTTTCTGTATGCGCATTTCAAGCAATGTAAAAGTCTCGCCTTTTTATCAAAATCGGTAGCCCATTGAAATATGTTTATTAGGAAAAAAAAGACTTTTTATTGTTCAGATATGCGTTAACGATGAATTCTCGCCCCTTCATTATGAGTTATTACTATTGATTCAACACGACTCATCAATTAACTTATCGGTTGAGAGGCTAGAGCTAGGTCGTGTTAGATTAATCTCACTTTCTTTTATACATGTATGTACTTTTTTTTACATTTTTAACAAACTTTTGAATTCTTTTATATTTCTACAACTTTTTAAGTTTGTGCGAGCCAACCTGTATACACTCCAACTCAATATAAGTCGAGTTGGATGGGCTATGTTTCACTGAATAGCGAGTTGAGTTGAAATGACTCACTTTTTGTTGTTGAACCGATGGTAGGCTCAGAGAAAATATAAATTTAGAATATGAGTACATAGAAATTGGTGAGAGGAATAATAAACTTTGTATGTTATTTTATGCAATATAAATATGTAAATAAAATGAGAGAAACAATTATATTGATTTTTTTTTCTCTTGTCAGGGTTAAGTAGAGAATGAAAATATAAAATATTTTTTTTTGTATAAAATGACATATTTATCTTAAATATAAAATCATCTATAAATAATTATGATAATAGTTGAAGGATCAATTTAAGAAGCGACTAAAAAATAACACTCTCACCCTATTTTTGGTTAATTTGACAATATAATAAAATATAAGACTTTCTCAATTGCGAGTGCATTTTGGTAAGTAGCTCAATCAAATTATTAACAATGAGTGTTTATTTTGAAAATTTTATTGAAATAGATTTATGCACTTTTCATGCTTCAAAAAATTACCAATGAAACAACATATTAAGAAACTTAAAAAAAGCCTTAATATAAGAGGCTCTATCTCAAAAAAAAAAAAAGTACATCAGACATACAAACACCCGTTGAAGGAGAGCGAAGACCAAACTTCACAATGCAATCAACTACAATATTGCATTCACCAAGAATGCGATAAAGAGATACCAACTAATCATTCACCATCAAATCATTGATTTCCCTAACTAACGAAAAAAACACACTTTATTTGATCCTCCAAAGCAGCTAATTGCACAATCCACTTCACACATAACTTTTCTAGGCCTTTGACTCTAGGTCAACTCCAAACCACCCCGCACAGCCATGACTTTCGCCAAAAGAGGACTTTCGCCTTGCTCAACCACAACAAAGCCAAGCAACCAGCACACTTTATCATCTCAATAAGGCATTTTCCTCCTCCTAAATATTTTCAATTTAGTTGTATATATTACTACTACAATGTATGTTAAAAATGAGTTAGCTTATCACTTATAATATCATAATTAAATATCTTCACATATTTGTTCAATTTTTACTTATTTAAAATCACGGAGTGGCTACTTATCTCATTATTTAACTACAAGCGGAGTGACTACTTATCTCATTATTTAACTACAAGATAACGAGTTTGGTCTGACTTATGAAAATGAAACGCATTTCATAAGCGTTCGATCATCGGTTTATACGAACACTCATGGCAAGAAAATTAGTCAGTGTTGTCAAAAATAATTTATCCGATATGAAAAAAAATCATTTACTTAATTAAAATACAAATAGGAGTAGTTTATGTTGGATGCTATCTCTTTCCCTTCCCATTGTGGACCAATCGTTTTCTTGCTTCTGAATCACAACTTGCTATACTTTTCTACTGCCAAGCTCAGCTGATTCCAAAGCAAGCACTGTTATCATCTTTAATACTAGCAGTATTAAGTTAACAACAAGCCCCACACAACACACCAAACCAACCTCGTCATCTTCCACGCCACCCCCTATCTCTCTCTCTCTCTCTCCACCTGGTTCCGCGCTGAACTTGATCGATTAAAGTGATTCTGCCTTCTCCAAACGACCCTTTGACTAGATAATCACACCACCATCAAAAAGATCGTTTTTTTCTTTCTGGGTATTGGTTAAACATGGTGGGTTTATTCTCCAGATTTTCTGTTGGAAGAAGCACCCACCGACGTACGCAAAGTGCCATCGTAAGAGTTTTCTCTCCTTCTGATGAACCCTTTATTGTGTTGTTTCTGTTTTTTGCTCTTTTTTGGGCTTAGATTGACTAATGGATGTTGATTTTGTGATGTGTGAATTTGTTGTCACAATTAGTGGAAGCAATTGTTTTTAGAAATGTTCTGATTTTTGTTTTCTATTGGATTGAACCATTCATGGTGTGTTGGGTGTTTCAATGGTTTTTATTCATTTGAGGAACACTCAATTGTTTTTATTAAATTTATCATAATGTTATCTTGCCTGGTGAGTCCAATGAACTGTTCATGTGAACTGTTGGATTTGAAACAAAAAAACTAGAGATGTCTGTGAAATTGGCCAATTGGGATTACAAATTTGTTTATTTGTTGGTTTGGTAAGTTATGTGGTTTGAGTTTTGATTGGTGACATGATCTTATTGTTGTTGCATTATGCGTTGACTTCATATGGTGCAGGATGAGAGGGAAGTAATGCCCCCAAACTTGGAGACTGCCGCTGCGGCGAGTGCTGCTACTGCTGTTTCTCATGGAATTGAAGTGGCAGTGGAGTTTAAGCCAGTTGAGCACCCAGTTGAACCCCTTGACAATGATAGCCCAATTCAGTGCCCGTTACCAGAACCGTCTATTCTTAATGTAAGACCAATATCCTGTATTCTTATGCTGTATAGCAAATTTGATTATTTGAATTTTGAACTGATAAAATTTGAAGCAGATTGGGCAGTACTAAACTGCATTTTATTATTATCAATATTATTCAGTTGACAAAAAAGAGTATGAGTTGTTTTATTGAGTTTCGAATATAGTTGTGGTGGACTACTAGAACTAGAGTTTATGTTTCATCTATGTCTGTGTTTTATGTTATCTTATCATGGATATTTCATACCATAAGAAACTTCATTTGCAATATCTGCATATTATATATCATAGTCAACTTGTTTTGTATTAAATGCTTGTGCTCTGCCTCCAAATCAATGAGAAGCCATCCTATTGTGCATTTTGATTAGGTAGCCTTTTTTTAATTAAAGTTGGTAAAATAAGATATCTTGATAATGCCATGATATTCAGATAACTAAAAGAAGCATTTCATTTCAACTATTTCTGTAAGACTATTTTAGAGTAATTATTTAGAAAGCTCAAACATAAATAACTATGATATCATGGGCTGTGGTGGTATGTCACTATCTTTCAACAAACTCTTTGATTTGTTTCCTAATATAGTTCTCGTGCATGCATGTGATGACATAGTGCCATTGGTGTACATTATTATGAAATAAAACAAAGGGGGTAATTGATTTTCCTCCACACATTCTGGGCACGGTGGAATTGGTAATGAAGTTACCTTCCTCTTGTTTGAATCTTAGTGGGATGTTTGGAAGTGGGCTATTATAAAATTCATCATAAATAGATGTCTGCAAAAGTATTTTTTGCGTCATTACTTTATCTCTCCTTCCCATAATCCCATTGGCATGGTTGCAGTTTCTCTATTACAGCATCTAGCAAACATGTAATATATCAGTTAGTAACTTTAACTTAGTGTGACTACTTTATTAGTAATTACAATTTGAGGCTTATTATTGCGCGTGATTATAGCAATGGGCGGCTGTGATAATCATTGCCACAGTTAGGACTTTGCATAAACAAGCAAATATGATTATATTTTTGAGTATGGCCAATCACGACAGAGCTACTATTTGTTGATAGTTGCTGTTAATTGGATACATTAATTAAGTTTGAGGGAATACAACTAGAATATGGGTGAGAACTCATGGACTATGTGATTATCTTTCATGTCTATATGGGTCTTATTTTCCTTCATTTATTCGAAACTCTTTTAAGTTTAGGATTCTGAAATTTTATTCCTCAATCATCAGGATGGAAGAATATGGAAAGAGCGAGTATCTGCTACTGTCCGTAGAAGAGGTGACCTGCCAGTGATGAAGGAAGGGGGAACCCTTGAATCTGAGGGTGCTGTGAGAAAGCCACGAACCCAGTCTAATCGAATGATCCTACCATCTCTTAGTGCTCCCGAGCATAATCTTCTAAAACTTCTTGAAGAGTGTCATGCCTCAGGCATGTAAACTGGTATTGTTGGTATTTTGAGTCATAAAACTTCTTAAATGTGATACCCCTTCATCTTTTTTGTCATCTTTGACTATATATAATGCCAACGAATGTGCGTATGTATATTCATATGTATAATAATGCAAGTTAAATCTGGTACTTTTTTACCCTCTTTATATGAAGGCTTGAGTAACATACTTGGAACTCACTGTTATCATTTAGCTTATTTCTGCTTTCCTTTTGTAGTGTGTACTCTTTAATCTTTTTTTTTTGGTCACTTACTCTTTAATCTTTATAAATGCTTTAGTTTACTTAGGCCAAGCTTGCAATAAGTTAAAACTAGATGAATGGAGAAAGAAGGGTGAAAATTATCAACGCCTTAACCCATCATTTGTGTTGAACTACTTGTGTGTATTATATCTTCTTTCCTAAGAAATCAATTCTGAAACCCGGCAGCTACTTGCAAAAGTTTATAGTTTCTTTGTAAAATTGATTCCTTGTAAAAGAATCTTCAAACATGCACTATTTTTCCTTTCTTGTATTCTGTGACTCACCTCACGACTATTACCCGCCCAAGTACACAAATGGGTCACACTTTCACAATGAGAGGAACAAAGAAATGCTTTGTGAAGCCATTCCTGCTGTCTATCTATAGCATATTTTAATTCTTCCCACTATATTTCCATTCATCTCATGATTACCAAATTATGCTTTTGGAACTCCACTGTCATACTGTGAATTCATCAGCTGATTTCTTCAAAACCATGATCATGAATGAATGATATTTTTGTGTATGCCTAATACCATCTTATCTTGTATAGAAAATATTTTTTCTACTTCACCTCAAGGTAGGTTGCTCTCTTGATTGCAAATGATGACCGGAATTCTCTGGCGTTGGCTGTGCCATTTTAGTTTAATTGGCAATACATTTTGATGGAATACTAACTCTCCTTTTTAGTGTCTTTAAAGATTAAAAGCACAGGTTAAGAAAATTAATCAATATTCTTGTTCTCGTTAAAATTATTAAGGGAATATAAGGTTATAATTGATTTCTGAGGAAAGAAGATATAATAATGGCAAAAGAGTTTTCCCTCCCAAATTATTTTCTTTACATGAAACGTGTCATTGTAGCTAGCCAGAGCATTACTGGTGAGACATGATTTATTTAGTAAAACAATATAAGTATCTGGTCCTACAGGATTTCTTTTTCTTATTCTTGAAGAGAATATGATCATGTGACCTCCCTTTACTGTTAACGTTAGAAATCCCCCTTGTGTTGTGCACTTGTGCCTTATGCTTTATGTCTTACTTGCACAACTAATAATATTCCCAATGATGGTTTTGAAAACACTCAAAATGGACTCTGATTGCTGCATTAGTTTGATATATCAAATGTTGGATTCTACCCATTCTACATAATATTGGTATAAACAGGTTAGAGATGTTTGTTTATGTAAACCCAGCACAGTGATTATTATTAGTATTAAGAAGCATCATCTGCAACAACCGGCTTACCATTTAGGACTTCCTTTGCAAAATCAGAAGATAAGTACACTTAATATTTGAATTGTTCCCGAGTTAAAAATGTTTTTCTGAGCGATTATGCATAATTTGAGAAACTTGTGGCCCTTGAAGCTTTGAGGATCATGGCTCTTATGGTTGCAAAAGTATTTATTGCAATCAATTATATAAGTATGGCTTTATTATATGAATTTCGTACGACTAAAGCATTCTTTCTGGTTGGTGGAACTTTGAATTAGGTTAAACAAGAAACAACAGAAAACAACTTAGAAGTATGGCTTGAGTTGTCAAAGCTTAAACTAGTTAGTTGTGCTTTCTGACATAATGGTTGCAACGACTTTTCAACTGAAGCATTGACAAGAAACTCTTAACTTTTCTTCTGAGTTCTGAGTGGATAACACAAACAACAACATTATTATCAAGGGTGTATTTTGGTAAATAATTTTTGGATAAACAATTTGATTGCATACTTATAGCATGAGTGTAAATAATTATTTCAGAAGTTAATTTTCACAAGTCCATCAGCTTATTGAAATAAACTGAAGAGCAACTAATTATCCCAGGCTTAGTCTATCAAATCTAGATCATAGATAATATGATGGATTTTGTTTATGTTACTTACTGTTGACTGATTCTGTTTCCACAAAACCAGTGGTTTTGCCTCTTTAGCGTGTGTTTGGATTAACGTGGTTAGAATTAATTTTGAATATAATTGATTATAGTAAAATATGGTTTGAAAGTGAAGTGATATGGAAAAATGATTTCTACAGGGTGACATTGTGAAGTTGAAATTTCATAATTGACTATGTTCACTGCCGAAGCTACCCTTTCCATCTTCTCTGCAGATGGATTTTGGGACTAAAATCAATTCTCCAATTCGATTGACAAACATATATAATATAACCACTGGTCAATGAAAATTGATTTTAATTAGGACTCCCAAACATGGAAAATAAAGCAAATCTTTAATTTCTATCATGAGTTTTGGAGAAACAGCCTGTGTTATGTCTCACATATCAAATTATCAGATAAAATACATCAGATATACACATAGTCTTGGAAAGTGTTACTGAGAGAGTGTAACATTAGGAGGTAAAACTCTTTGAATTCTTGGGCCTTACAGAGAAATTGGTAAGAAGAACACTAAAACATGAACTTTACTGATTCATATTGCAGAAAAATAGTCCCAGCTGAAACTGACTCTGGGAAGAGGTAAAAAGAACAAAACTAAACAGGAAATTCACGAGACTGAAATGGATGTTCTGCTGTTGGGTTCACCAGGTGTTTCTTGTTGCCACGGTGGCTTCCATGATTCATCCATGTCTTCCTTTGCGGTTCCCGAGCTTGATCTTCTTTGGATACTGTGGCTGTGGTAATCTCCAAGTTTCTTGAGTGAACTGAAATCAAGGTAGTAGCTAAGACAAGGAGGAAAAGAATAAAGCATGTGAGTGAGGCCCTCACTTGCTGCTTCACCATTTTACTTTGTTTTTGGTTGCTGTTGGTGTTGCCTTTCTTGTCTTGTGGTAGTGGATGATGGGGAGAGACAGTGAGGGGGTTAATATAGAGTTTTAAGGGATAACTTTGCTTTGTTATGAAGTCACTGGTAAATGATTGCACTCAATGAAGTTGATGGCTTGGTGGAACTATTGTAGATTGGGTTGGTTTTGGTGGTGGTACTAGTAATTGCCACTTATTATGCTGCCTAAAGTCAGAATGGACCTATTCACTTTTTATTTTCTAGTACAAGTAATATAATCTCAGGTCGACGACATTTACGTAATAGTGAGACTAACTCTCTTAGTGTGATTTTTTTATTCACAATATTCAAACCAAATACATTATTTTAGGAGAATTAAACATGTACTACTTAAATCAATTACTCTCTTACTAATAGTTCAAACATCTTGTTGGGTTGGATAACCTCAATGATAAATGATATGAAGTATATAGACACGGTATCACTATCATTTGGTTACATGATCATCACATATTAGAAGCAGCAAAAGCGTTTTCTCTCTAGAATGGTGGGCAAGCAAAGGATCATGTCAGATTTTACAGTTCAGTTTATATGATCATCACACATACACAGATTAGATAAAAGAATATTGAAGGTAACTGAGGAAAATTATACAGATTACATTAGGAAAATTGTATCTATAAGGAAACACATTATTAATATAACTATACTTTCGAAGATTATGAATTGATTTGCGTTTTCATTTTGTGAATTTCTTTTTCTAGTGACTTTTAATTATTTTTATTCTTTTGGTTGGAAAGGATTGGCTAAGCTCTGTCAAGTGACTTTATTAATTTGAGTTGAAATAGGCTAAAATTAGAGTATATGAATATTTTATTAGTGTGAGATTTAAGAATTACTGGGCTCGCTCATTTCTTATTTTCATTTTCAAACAAAATAAAAAATAACGTTGAAAACATGCTTGACTAATATTTAAAGAGAAAATATTTTTAAAACTATAATGTTTTTATTTTCACTGAAGTTGTCACCACAATCATTATTGTCTTGTCGCCACCACCACCACCTACTAGTGAGATAAAAGGTGGTTGTGGTAGTGATCATAGTGAGAGTCATTGTGATGCTGGCAGCAGAGACAATGGTGGCAGGCTAGCAGCGATGGTGAGGGTGGAGATGGTGAATGTGGCGGTGTTGATGCTAGTTGTGTACGTAGCGACAATTATGATGACGATGAAAATCATGGCGGCGGTGGTGGAGGTTGGCAAGAAGACAATGGAGACGACGACAGTAAAATTTAAAATAAAAAGTCAAAATAAATATGTTTTTTCAATTTAAAAAAAATTGAAATTGAAAATAAAGTCGAAAAAAAATCCTTACAAAGTGGGCTTCGTGACCTTTAGACCTAGGAAAGCCATGTCAAGCCCAATATAGAAAAAGAAAGTAAACACCAAAGAGTCCAAACCAACACGCAAAGCATATCTCAAAAAGCAAAAACGACGTCGCCGCAACAAACCAAAATCACACTTCAATTTCTTTCGGAAGAAGCAAAAACAAGAAAAGCAAAAAATAAAAAAAATGAAAAAAAGTTGTGAGTATAAATAGAAAACAAACCCCCAAAACTCAGAGATTTTCCAATTTCTTCTTCTTCTCCTCCGTGGTTGAATCGCCATGGCTGCTCTGCAATACTTGGATTCGCTTCGCAGCGCGCACCCGGAGCTTGACGATTGGTACAATTCTCTTGCGGATCTGTACCAGAAGAAGCTCTGGCATCAGCTCACTCTCAAGCTCGAGCAGTTTCTCGCTCATGCTGTTTTCCAGGTCTCACTCCTCATCAACACTCCTTTCCTCTTGCTCTTTAGGGTTCCAATTTGCTCTGTAGCTTCGATTCCTTGTTTGCGAGATTTAGGGTTTTAGTTTTGATGCTGTGAACTCAATTTCGGAGTGTTAGGGTTTTTTTCTTGTTGTGATTGGAACTGGGAGAAATAAAATGGGGGTTTTCTTTGAATGGGTTGGGGGTTTTGGTTTGGGATCTGAGAATTTTAGGTGGGGATTTGATAAATTGAAATATTCGAGTTTTTGGTGATGTAGAATTAGGGTTTTGTTAAAAATTGGGTTTCTGGGCTTTCTAATTTGAAAGTCAATTCTTTTTGCTGTGAGGGTGTTGATGGGTCAGTGAGGGTTGTTTATTTTGCTTCCTTGTTTGTCAAAGTGAATTTGTTTTTTTTTGGGGCTTAGTTTTAGTTCTACTGAATGGAATTGTTTGCCGGAATTGTAGTGTTTGATTATGCTGAAAGCTGCACTTATATGGTAACCCGATTGGAATATGTGATTGATAAGTCACATACCATTTATGATTAGAGTGAATATAGCATAGGTAGTGTGGAAGAAAACAATGTAGATGTTTCATTTTAACAAGATCAAGGTAGTCTTGTCAAATTTTGATGAATGGCTCAAGTAATTAAGTGTGTCATAAATATGTTTTGATAATGGAGTTTTGTGAGGTTTAGATGTGGGATTCCCCCCATTTTCTATGTGGATCTTTGCCTTGAATGTTATTCCTTAGCCTGTCAATTTTTTTAACACATTGCTGGAAGCAGCTAGATCGATCTGATTAAGATCACTCGTATTTTCATTCAATAAAACATTGTTAAATGTCTCAAATCAATTGCAAATTTCAAACGGAGGTCTTTGTTAACTTTGGGAATCACCGTTCAATCTTATTTTAGAATACATTTGAAATTAGATTCCATAAGAGATGTTACATGAAATATTCTTTCCATGTTCTCAATGGACTCTAGTAGCAAGACACGTAGCATGTCAGAACTTGTGCCAAACTTAAAGTACTATCTTATTATTATTTTTTTCTATGTTATGATTGAATTACTAATGTTGCTAACTTAACTGTTATGTACCATGATGTCACCAATGATGTTGCACAAATTGTGCTTATAATTTCTTTATGCTTCTAATATCAACTTCCATTACAAATTTATGCTCTGTGGTGAATGTTCTTTTCGTGCTCCATTACTTATTTGTTTGACCATTATTCTTGCTGTAAATTTTCAGGCTGGCGATGCTTTGATTCAGCTGTACCACAATTTCATCACAGACTTTGAGACTAAAATCAACCTTCTCAAGCTTGCACATTTTGCTGTGATGGTTTCTCGGCAGTATTCTGAGAAAGAAGCTGCCGTTGGTTATCTTGATGGGATCATTGAGAAACTGCAAGCCACTAAAGAACAGCGCATAGAAGAACCTATTCTATACATTAAGATGCAAATAGCCATATTTAAGCTTGAGCAAGGTGATCAAAAGGAATGCAAGAAGCTTCTGGAAGATGGAAAGAGTACACTAGACAGCATGACAGATATCGATCCAACTGTGTATGCTAGCTATTACTGGGTATCTTCTCAGTTTCATAAATCCCGCCAGGAATTTGCTGAGTTCTACAAAAGTGCTCTTCTCTATTTGGCATACACAGCAGTGGAATCTCTCTCCGATTCATTCAAGCTGGTATGTTATCTCTCATCGGATTTCAAATGTTTGTTCATTGATTTCTTTTTGTTGCCTCAAATTATTTCTATTTGCTTCCACTCCACTCTTGTTACAGTTACTCAACTTATTCTATGATTTTTAAGTATGGTTGTGTTGTGAAGGGAGATGATCTGATCTTCAGTCCCATGGCAGTTGAACTCCCATTTTTATGAGCCTCTAACTTTTGTTATCCTGGATTTTAGAACTGGGTGGGTTCTTTTATTGAGGAAATTAAGGGGATGTTGTAGTTAAATTATATAGTAGTATTGAGTTGGAAAATTTGTCATAATGTTGATCAAGACTAAGTAATGTTTCTAACTTAGCTTCTTCATATATCATATCATCTAATACAAAGACTAAATTATTTCTTTTATCATTGTTATACTATCATTACACTACGAAGATATTTATCTTAAACTAAAACAGAAGAGTTTGAAAATAGGTTGATAATTTTACTTTTGGTAGAATAGTGTTAAGATTCTAGAAGCTAAAGAGTTTAGAGAGAAAAAGGGAAAACATAATGCATTGATTACTGAAGAGTCTAGGTACAAGAATATATATATAGAGGCTCGATATCCAGTTGAGCTCTTAAAAATCCAAACAGTATAACTAACTAGTTACAGCTATGATTAGCCAACTAGCAGAAACCTATGGGTGCATTCAGGAGCACACGAGTGTAGCATTATTCAGCACTTAATAAATGGAAACTAAATCCGGGTTTTATGATTTCATTTAGTTGCACTTCTTTCCTCTTTAAGGAGAGGTTAAAGGAAAGATCATAGTAGTTTATCCCATCTGTGGGTTTTTTTCTATTTATCTTTAGACCTGATATTAGTTAATGCTCCTATTTTTCTTGATTTGTTAGGATTTGGCTTTTGATTTGTCCCTTTCTGCTCTGCTGGGGGATAACATCTACAACTTTGGAGAGCTACTTGCCCATCCAATAGTGAGTACACATCAAATTTTTTGGATTGCCTGTTCAATTTTTTTTACCTCACTCTTTTTTCTTTTAATATACTATGTTGATTGACATGATCTATAATGCTCTCTGACAGATTAAGAGCCTTCTGGGGACAAAGGTGGAGTGGCTGTACTATATTTTGCAGGCATTCAATTCTGGTGATTTGGTTCGATATCAAGAACTATGTCGGGTTCATAATGCTGCTTTAAGGGCTCAACCAGCACTAGTTCAAAATGAACAGAGGTTATTGGAAAAGATCAACATTCTCTGCCTGATGGAGATTATATTCAGGTATGTGCATCCATTAGATTGTAAAATTATAAATTCGGGAGATGAATTTCCAACTTGAGCTGATTGTGGTTTGCTTGCAGTCGGCCTTCGGAAGATCGAACTATTCCCCTGGCTGTAATTGCAGAGCGTACAAAACTTTCTATAGAGGATGTGGAGCATCTTCTTATGAAGAGCCTATCTGTAAGTTACTGAGAAAAAAGTTACCTTCAAAGTTTTCATGATTTTCTATCATAACCATCTTTAAGTAATACACTTCAAAACCTATGGGTTTGGGCAACATAAATTATTCTATTCAAATTATATTTAGTTATTCTTGATGAACGTGCTTCTCGTTTGTCAATTTGTTCATATATTATTTTCTAGTAAGCATTGATCTCCGATGACCTTTAATCATGAATTGTAAGCATGCATTCTATTTTGCTGTGTGTGCACTACATCCTAAATGATGTTCCTTGCAACTCTTGAGCTTCTGTTGACACCATGTCATCAGTTTAAGAATTGTGGTGTTTCTTGATTATTACAGGAAAAAAATTTAGTGGATTCTGTTTGGTTCAAGACTGAAGAGCTTTTCACTTTGTTGCATTATAATCTAGTTCTGAAGAGTTTTTATTTGTCCATCCTTTGTTAGGAGAAAAGCTATTGGAACTATGATTTGAGTTCTAAAGCTTGTATGTGGAAATATTTTGTTGCAGGTTCATCTAATTGAGGGTATAATTGATCAAGTTGAAGGCACAGTGCATGTTTCCTGGGTGCAGCCAAGAGTTTTGGGCATTCAACAGATCAAATCCTTACGTGATCGACTGGACAGTTGGACAGGAAAAGTACACACCGCATTGTTGTCCATCGAGGCGGAAACACCTGATCTAATTGGATCATGACTTTTCCTGGTTTGTTTTGTTCACTGCCCATTGTAACAATTTCTCATGTTAAAGGGAAAACATCCTAAGGCGACAAAAGATGAAGAGACTTCCAAGTCACATGGGCAATATGCCAACTTTATGTGCTTCATTTGGTTTTGCCAGCTGCTTTTGAATGATTGATTGCTGGAAAGAGCAGCCTCTTGTACTTCACTTAGAAATTGTTGGTTCTATGGCCTGGAGACATGGTGAATCGGTTAGAAACATGCTGTTTTTACGCTTTAGAGTGATGATAAAAACTATGTACCTTTAAGTTTTTCTTAGATACGGCCATTTTCATTCACTTCAGAATTTCTTTTATTTAATTGAGCCAATCAGTTATTTTCTTTCACTTGATGTGCTTCAATTCCGACGCTATTGATCCTGCCATGGATTAAATCTTTAGTTTCACTGGGTTCTTATCTAATGACTGATAAAATGGCATACCAAGGCTGTGATGGTTTTTTTGCTTTGTTTGCCAATCGGTGCACTAGCTGTGGAGGATTAGTGACAGGGTGTGAGCAGAATGAACACACTGTTGCCTTCAAAACCTCGTAGTTTGTACATGCTTTCATGTTATAAAGCTCGTACCGTCCTGGACTCCTGGTACTTAGAATAAGCAAACTATGCTCCTTAATGTTATAGGCCACTCCAAAGAGGTTTTACGGTCGAGTCTTAAGAATTTTAAGTTGAGAAAGCTTTTAAGTTAGCTAAGAATTAACTAGGGCGAGAAAGTTGAAGTACAAAATATAGTAATGGTATTTTTTATTGGCATAAGCTTGTTACAAACGAACCTTTAGGCTTGGGGCTGTAAGCCATATTTCCAAACGTCAAGAGCATGTTTGGTTAATGGAATGCGACCAACAACTACTAAGAAGAAACTATTCACATTAGCTAGCTCTAGAATTGTCCCTATCTTAATGATGATTCTAATTGTTTCGAATTTTGATAGATTCAATAATATCTGTTACTGTAGATAAAAAAATGGTAAAATCGAGATTTTAGTCTATCATAAATTTAGAAAATTTCATTTTGTTCTTGCAAAGTTTTTGTACGTTAAATTATGGAAATATGTCAAATTAGTCGGTGGTAGATAATAAAACATATTCACTCTGTGAAGGATTTTTTTTTCCGATCGGAAAGATAAATTGCACCCACTAAGAATCGATCCCTGGACCTCCTCCTACCCAACCCACATGTCCCTCAGCTCCTATCACTTGAGCTATCATACGGGGAGATTATGAAGGATCTTTGATCCTAGCTAAAATATTGTTTTTTATAAATAAAAAGGAAAAAGAGAGTTATTGTTACATGCTAGAAAGGTTGGGATCTAGAATTTTTATTGAGAATGAGAGTTTTTTCGATTTAAGTAAATACTCTATTTTAAAAGTTAGTATTGTAATTAATTTTTTTTGAACAAAATATTGTAATTAAATTTAAATCTATAAAAGATTTAATTGCAAATAGTGTAATATTTTTCTTTCTCAGAATTATATCTCTTATTTAATCAAAATTTGATCTCCTTTAGTTTATCTTATAATTCTAAAATTTTATCTCCGATTGATTTTTTATCTTAATATTCATTAAGATCAGATTTACCATTCAATTCTTAAAATTCAAAATAAAATAAATTCGATCTATCATTTATTTATATACTTCAAAAATTGATATGATTTGAGTTTTATTTTTTTATTTTTAAACAATGAAGCTTCATGATAATTGAGATGATGAATTAAAGAATCTACAAAAATATTTGAGGGGATCAGACTAAGGATAAAACAAATTCCATATAAAAATACATTGGTTATTGTTATATTCTATATGTGGGTTTGATTCCATCCCCTCTCTTGAACTCTCCTCTGTTAATATTTGGTTGAATAGTTTTCTCATAAAGAGCTCAGTTGTAGAGAAAAGAGGTGCATAATTCATATTGATTTTATTGGTTTCAGGAACTTGCTTTAAACATGGAAACCCCCAACTCCAAGAGGCAGAAACATAATAAGGGTCAAGACATGATAAGTAACCTCCCTGACTTCATTATTGGTCACATTCTTTCTTTTCTTCCTACCAAAGATGCAGTCCGTACGAGTGTTTTATCCAAGAGTTGGACATATCGCTGGACATTCATCACTGATCTACACTTTGAAGATACAGGGCGCTATTCTAACAGGATAGTAAGGAGAAATTTATTTTTGAGCTTTGTGTACAGAGTACTACTTTATCTGAATAGCTCAAGCATCCAGAGTTTCTCACTTACTATTTCAGAGAAGTATGAACCTTGCCATTTGGATCAGTGGATATCTGTTGTTGTAAGCCGGGGAGTCAAAAAGCTTTGTGTCAATTCAGAAAATAAACTAACCCTTTCCTCTCATTCCATTATGAAATACAAGTCCTTAGAGCAACTGGTACTATGTGTGGTTGGTTGTGAGATTAAAGTTCCCACCACTGCTTGTCTTTCATCCCTCACAGTCCTAAATTTATCTGGAATTGAGTTTTTTGGTGGAACTTCTAATAACTCTGGAAAGCTTCACCTTGATTTCCCAGTTCTGAGAACTTATAAGACAACAGATTGCACTTGGTCACCAAGAATAAAATGTGTTACATTAAAAGCACCTCTGCTTGAAGTGGTTTCCATAAAGGATGTCCGACATCGTCTGCCTCCATCTAATGAATCACACACTGCCATGAATTTTTGTGCTTCGAGTCTTACAAAATTCACTTATAAAGGTTGTCTATCACCGGACACCATTGTGTTTGATTTATCTGCAGCACATATTGCTTCTGCTTATATTGATATTGAACACTACATATATGCGGTGGAAAATTTGCAAGAAATGAATGCTCTTTGTAGTAAGCTTCTGAAGCAATTTCAAAATGCCAAATGTTTGAAGTTTCAGCGATCGTATCATGGAAAAGAATTGGTGAGTCATTTTATACATGAACATCTTTTTTTTTTTTCAAGATTTCAAAATTGTTTCATTCTTCATTTCATTGATTTCAAAGTTTTTTTACTAGCAAAACCCAACATTTTGTTTATTGTTAAACAGGTTCTGCCACTAGCAAAAGATTTATTGGCAGATCTTCCTACATTTGAAATGTTAAGTCATATGGAGCTAGGAAAGATTACTGGTGAAAATCTTTTGGCATTACTTCTAAAAACACCATATTTGAAGACTCTTGTTATTCCGGTAAGTTATTGATCTAATTGAACTGCTAGGTACAAGCTAATTAAACTCTTGCAGATTTGCATTTTGTGCCTAGCTAGCAATCATGAGCTTGATATCTAATTCATTTGGCTTTCCATTATGTTTTATTTGAAATTTGTGAAGCTACATATATATTTATATTTGTACTGATGAATGATGATGTTTAGGAACAACTCCAACCTGATGCAGAACTGTTGAATTATGATCGTGTGCCCGAGTGTTTTTTACTTTTTTAACTACTCTTCAAGTGGTAAAGTTTGGGAGTCTTGAAGGTTATGAGAATCAGCATCAGTTAGGTTTTGCTAAATTTGTGATGGAAAATGCTGTTGCCTTAAAGAGGATGAGTTTCATCGCTGACCCAAAGCTTTCCGAAACAAGTTTGGAAGAAGTTAAAGAGAAACTGTACACATTTAAGAAATGTTGTAGCTGTATGATTTTGGAATTTTTGAACTCAAGTTAATTGAGGTTTACAAGGACTGCAGGATGAATAAAACATTATTAACATTTGTTTTATGCCGCCAGTATTGTCAATATTTTCTCCAATCATGTGTCCCACAAGTTTCCAACAGAGTGTTTATGCTCTGCTTGAATTCTTATACAAAAGCAACAGCTTGTTCTTAAAAAGGGAGCAATTTAAGGCATTCAAGAAAACCTATTAATAATCAGGAGCAAGATATCAGAGACCAAAGATTGAAATTGAAATCATAGCAGTATTCCTTAGTTACCAGTTATCAATTTATCAAAATAGCTAAGCAATTTTAAATCTCAATCATGCAAGATATATATAAAGGAAATACACAACTAGAAACTCAGTTCCAGACTCATTCTTAGAAGAAATGGACATAAAAAATATTTGATATGATTCACGTTCTCTCCTCTGTAATGTGGATCAAGAGACAAAAAAGTTCAATCTACCAAATATTCAGAGAAAGAAAATGACCTCCAGGATCTTACACAAGAAATCACATGCAGTGCTTTGAAAATAACATGCAACACCTTCACATCTTTTTTTTTTTATTTTTTTTATTTTATCAAAATGAGAGTTAGAAGATATTTTGATTGACAAGTTAGCGGAGGATGTGAAGAATAAAAGTTTTTTTGAACAGGAAGAATAAAAGTTATAGAAAGAGTAATATTTTTTTTTGCCAAATAAAGAAAGAGTAATATTAATTTCATGATGATTTCAAAATATTAATTTCATCCATTCAAAAAAAAAATTAATTTCATGATTTAACTAAAAATCTATTGTAAAAGAAAGTATAATCATTTAAATATATACAGATTTAATTGCAAAATAATGTAACTTTTTTGTTTCTTTTTGCTTCATCGGAAAGAGAACTTTTTTGTTTCTTAAAACAATATCTCTTATTTAATCAAATTTTTATCTCTTATAATTCTAAATTAAAGATAAATACAAACAATATTTTGTTTTTATAAAAAATATTTGATTTACTTTTTATCTTATTGTTTATTAAGATAAGATTTATCATTCAATTCTTAAAATTCAAAATAAAAGATTAATTTAATCAATCTTTTATTTACTTCAAATTTTGATATGATTTGAGTTTGTTTTGGAAACAATAATTGAGAGTCCAATTTAAGAATTTACAAAAATATTTGAGAGGCTTGAACTAAGAGTTATGACTTATGAGTTATGACTTATAATAGGAAATTTACAAAATCTTTGGGGGCCAAACTAAAAATAAAAAAATATTTATTAAAATACAAATGATACCTAAATTTTGGGAGGATAACTAGCTTTTCTGTTCTTTTGTTAAGTTTCCTCTTGTAAAAAAAAATGATACCTAAATGGCTAAATTGATAGGATTCCTTCTCCCCTCTCAATCAAACTCTCCTCTCATAAAATCTTGTTGCATAGTCTTCTCATGAAGAAAGGGAGATGAAGATTTTGATCTGAAACGCACAAATATCTGTGCATGACATCAAGTTTTGTTGTATCTTCAAGAGGTACATAATTTATAACGGTTTTATTATGATGTTAAAATACGTACATTGTATACGTTCCGTTAAATATCTTTTTTCCAGTAGTATTAGAGCAGCTTATACTGAAGATTGGGACCCTAAAATTTTACTATTAAGTTTGCGAGTTAATTGAAATTTAGGAATTTAGGGTTTGTTGTTTTTTAGAAAATTTTCTTTATCAATTGGTTCATGATCTCGTTGGTACACAACCGTCTGGGTTAAATATTGAAGACACAGGAACTCAGAAATCAAATGTGTGGTGCTGCCTTTAACGTACTTATTTAGTTTTCAGTTAGAAAGTCTGTTTGAAGCATTGGAATTCGAGATCACGATTTCATTTTGAGTGGATGTGCTTTCACATTCACCACATTCACCCAACTGAAACATAGTTAAAAATCATTGCTATCATCTATTTATTCAAATTCTATCTTCTTCAATTTTTATAGGAACTTGCTATAAACAAACATGGAATCCCCCAACTCCAAGAGGCACAAATCCAGTGAGGATCAGGACATGATAAGTAACCTCCCTGACTTCATTAGTGGTCGCATTCTTTCTCTTCTTCCTACAAAAGATGCAGTCCGTACAAGTGTTTTATCCAAGAGTTGGACATACAAATGGACATTCATCACCAATCTGCACTTTGAAGATCATACAGGGCCCTATTATTGCACAAAAATAAGGAAAGATTTATTTGTGAGCTTTGTGAACAGGGTACTACTTCGTCTGAATAGTTCAAGCATCCAAAGTTTTTCACTTGCTATATCAGACGAGTATGAACCTCTCCATGTGGATCAGTGGATATCTGCTGTTGTAAGCCGGAAACTCAAAAAGCTTTGTGTCAACTCAAAGTTTCAACTACAAACCCTTTCCTCTCATTCCCTTATGAAATACAAGTCCTTAGAGGAACTGGTGCTAAATGTGCTTCAGTGTGAGATTGATGTTCCCACCTTTGCTCTTTTTTCATCCCTTACAGTCCTGAATTTGTCTGGAGTCCAGTTTAGTGTTATCACTTCTAACAAATCTGGAAATGTTCACCTTAATTTCCCAGTTCTGAGAACCTATACGACAAGTAATTGTACATGGTCATCAAACGTAAAGTGTGTAACCTTACAAGCACCTCTGCTTCAAATGGTTTCTATACATGACTATAGCTATCCAACTAATATTCCATATCCTACCATAAAGTGTTGTGCTCCGCGTCTTACAGAATTGTCTTATGATGGTTATCCATTCCCAGACCTCATTATGTTTGATCTATCTGCAGCATATAATATTGCTTCTGCTGATATTTGTATTGGTTTTTACAAGAAAGAAAGTTTGCAAAAAATTATGGCTCTTTCTATCAAGATTCTGAAGCAATTTCCAAATGTGAAACGTTTGAGGTTCCAAAAGTGGTTGAGTCCGGTAGGACCACTATAAGCAGCAAAACTCTATTCTTCTTCATTCCATTGACTTCATTTTTTTAATTACCAAACTAAACAATTTATTATTTTTAAACAGGTGTTGCTAGCAAAAGGTTCATTGACAGATCTTCCTTCATTCGAAAAGTTAAGTTTTCTGCAGCTAGGAGGAGATGTTACTTGTGAAATTCTTATGGCTTTGCTTCTAAAAACACCATATTTAAAGACTCTTATTTTTCAGGTAGGCTCATTGACTAATTTGATCGACGAGTTACGAGCTAATTGAATTTTATAAACATACTTGCATTGACTAATTTGATCGACGAGTTACGAGCTAATTGACTTTTTGCATATTTGCATTTTGTGACTACTAGCTATTAGCTATAGGCTTTATATCTAATTGAGTTTTCCATTGGGTCTTCTTTGAAATTTGCGATACTATTATACATAATAATATTTTTCTGTGATGATGTTTAGGATCTACTCCAGTCTGACCAAGAACTGTTGAATTATGACCCTGTGCCTGGTTGTTTTTTAAATACTCTTCAAGTTGTAGAGTTTAGGTGGTTTGATGGTTCTGAGCATCAGTTAAATTTTGCAAAGTTTGCAATGGAAAATGCTGTTGCCTTGAAGAGGATGACTCTCTTCTCCAACTGGAAGCTACATGGCTCAAAATTGGAAGAAGTAAAAGAGATGTTGTCCTCATTTAAGAAGAAATGTAGTAGTTTTATGAGTTTGGAATTTTCTTCAGCGCCATGACTAGAACTCGTGTTGGAGAAGTTTTGAGCATGCCCTACAACAGAGGGCAGTTACCAAGAGTGGAGTTCGCGTGTCCCAAAGGGAAGAGCTCTGGAGCTCCCTCTCCCTTAAGAAATGTTGTAGTTGTATGATTTTGGAATTTTTGAACTTAAGTTAATTGAGGTTTACAAGGACTGCAGGATGAATACAACTTTATTAACATTTGTTTTATGCCGCCAGTATTGTCACTATTTTCTCCAATCATGTGTCCCACAAGTTTCCTACAGAGTGTTTATGCTCTGCTTGAATTCTTATACAAAAGCAACAGCTTGTTCTTAAAAAGGGAGCAATTTAAGGCATTCAAGAAAACCTATTAATAATCAGGAGCAAGATATCAGAGACCAAAGATTGAAATTGAAATCATAGCAGTATTCCTTAGTTACCAGTTATCAATATATCAAAATAGCTAAGCAATTTTAAATCTCAATCATGCAAGATATATATAAAGGAAATACACAACTAGAAACTCAGTTCCAAACTCATTCTTAGAAGAAATGGACATCAAAACATATTTGATATGAATCACGTTCTCTCCGATTCATAATGATACAAAATAAAGGACAATCTGTAATGCGGATCAAGAGACTTTGGATATACAAAAATTCCAATCTACCAAATATTCAGAGAAGGAAAATGACCTCCAGGATCTTGCACAAGTTAAGTTTTCCAACTACTCTTCAAGTGGTAAAGCTTTGAACTTTTGACAGTTTTGAGCATAAGTTAAGTTTTGTAAAATTTTACATAATGTTGTTGCTTGAGGAGGGTGAGTTTCTGGCCCAACGGGAAGCTAGGTGGCTCAAAATTGAAAGAAGTAAAAAAGAAGGGGCATTAGTTTTAACATCCCCTCAGTTAATCCCTCACCCTCCCCCACCCTCTAATTTTTTTTGAAAATTCCTTTAATACCCTCTGCATAGCACTGTAAAACATTCTCAAATTTCACACTCAAGTGTGAAATATTTTTATATTTTCATATTTTCATTTCACACTCTTGAGTGTGAAACATTTTCAAAACTCATACTCAAGAGTGTGAAAAATTGAACTGTTAATAATTTTATTTTAAAAGCTAATTTTTCGTGTTTTTTATAGTTTCATTTCACACTCAAGAGTATGAAACATTTTCAAAATTCATACTCAAGAGTGTGAAAATTGAACTGTTAATAATTTTATTTTAAAAGCTAATTTTTCATTTTTTTATAGTTTCATTTCACACTCAAGAGTGTAAAAAAATTTCAAAACTCATACTCAAGAGTGTGAAAAATTGAACTGTTAATAATTTTATTTTAAAAGCTAGTTTTTTCGTTTTTTTATAATTTAATTTCACACTCAAGAGTGTGAAACATTTTCAAAATTCATACTCAAGAGTGTGAAAAATTGAACTGTAATAATTTTATTTTAAAAGCTAATTTTTTCATTTTTTTTATAGTTTCATTTCACACTCAAGAGTGTGAAACATTTTCAAAATTCATACTCAAGAGTGTGATTTGGTGAAACAGATGCACAGATGCAGTAACATATGCGGTAGCAGTTGCAGTGACAATTAACTATATAAGCATTAATAATTAGCTCCATAAGCATTAATCCCTTACAAATGCACAATTAGCATAAATAAAAATTAATCATTAGTCAAGTCTACAACAATTTGTTCTTTGATGAGATTTTGTTCTTCTAATTCCTTTTGATATTGAGTCATTCGCCCCTTGTAAGAGATCTCCCACCCCTTTGCATCTGAGTCACGATGATATCTCCATTGGGGAGCAGTTCGTGGGATTGGATGGTTGCCCTTTAATTGTACCTTTATGAGGAAAACGATAGGGATTAGACTAGTAAAACATGAAAACACATTACCGATTAGATAAGTAAAACATTTTTAATAATTGAACCCAATGATTTCTGTTGACATGTCCAAGTGTGAACTACAAACCAAATTCACACTCTAAAGTGTGAAATACGAACAACACTGTGAAATATTTTTTCACACTCACTGAGTGTGAAATATTTTTCACACTCACTAAGTGTGAAACACTTAAAACGAAAGGAAGAACGTGAAGAGAGAATGAACATACCTCGGTTCACACTTACAAAGTATGAAATGATTTCACATATATTAAGTGTGAATAGTGAAAACAAAAAAAATCATGAAGTGAGAGTAAAAGTGAAGCGGGTGTGACAAACAAAGATGATAGTGGTCATATGGTAAGAAAAGGGATATTTTTGGAATGAAATTAATTTTTAAGGGTTTTTGGGACATTTAGATGCATAAAGTAGGGTGAGGGATTAATTGGGGGGTGTTAAAACTAATGCCAAAAAAGAAGCTCTACTCATTTAAGCTCTCCTCACTGAGATTTGCAGCAATGGGGTGGGAAAAAAAAAACAACTCTCCCTAAATAAAATAAAAAAGTGTAATTTTTTTTACAGTTAAAACAAAACAATTTTTTTGGGCTACCTTAGTATTTTTTCCTCGACCTTAAGAGCATCTTCATTCCTAGTTCTTAATTTTAGTTTTTTTTTTAACTCAAATAACATATTATAAATCAAAGTGGGCAACGATGCCAAAACATCAGAGTTTACAAAGCAAATCGCTTCCAACGGAACCTCCTCAACCCATACAACATCGCCATAGGTAGAGGCATTCTGAGCCAAATAATCCGCTACAAAATAGTTCTTAACACTATTCATGTGAGCTTGTACTACCACATGTGCTATAAACAACTTTTGCATATTTCGCTCCAACCACAAGTTCTTAATTTTGAGTTTTTAGCATTATTCATTTGATCTCACCACACCACATTATTTATACTTTTTATTTGGGTTAATTGTCTACTTGGCCCCTGTCTTTGTCTCGTCGTCTGAAATTAGTCCCTCCCCGGAAAATTTGCAAATCTGGGTCCTCTCGTTTGCAATAAGTCTGGAGCAGGTCCTCGTCGGAGTCCGGAGCTCCGGCGAGTGATGAATAGGCATGCTGACTGGATAAATGAAGTTGACATGGATTTTTTTTAAAAATAAAAATAAAAAATATATTACACATCATATAATTAACAAAATTAAACCTATTTCTATTTCTAACTAATTTAATTAACCAAATTTAATCCCCCACCCTAATCCTAATTCCCACCAAATTAAGTAATTAACCCAATTCCCAATCTTTCTTCTTCTTCCTCTGCCGTTCTTCTTCTCCCTTTCTCCCTCCATTCCCAAAATCAACAAACTAGGGTTTCTTCTCCTCCTCTCCACTTCTCTGCTCCGCCACCATGGGTCCACTAGCGCCAAACCTTCTCAGGAAGGAGCTCTCCGACCACTTCTCCTCCCGCTCTCAAGAACAAGATTCTCACCCTCGACCACCACACCACCACCTCCCTCCATCTCCTCCAACGCCGCGAACCACCATCGACGACAGCTTCCAGATCGTGCTTCGCAACCTCGACCACCGCCGCGACGCCGCTTTCTCCTCCCTCACCGAGGATTCTCACGATTCCCCTGTCGACGGTGAGGTTGGAAGAACAAACCAGAACTTCTCTGCCATCTATCCTCGTTCGCTTTCCTCCCTCTGTTTCGACCTCACCGCCTATGCACGCTCTCCGCCGTTGCGAACGACCAGGCCGCCCAGATCTCGTTCCCCCTCCTCTGTGTCTGCTCTCCCTTTGCTTCTTTACTGTCGGTGACCCTGTTTTGGCCAAGATCTGTTTTTTCTTTCTTTCTCGTAAACGTGGTTCTTTGTTTAGAAAATTATCATGTTCTTTAATTGAAATAGCACAATCAAATATCAAGTATATTAGCAATTGTAGGCTTATTTTGGGGGGAGGGAGAATTGATTTTGTGAATTTCTGGGTCCTTTGGAGATGAAGAAGGTTATGGGGTTGAGAGGAAGAAGAAGCAATTGATTTAGGATTTTTTTTATTTATTATTTGGTGGGAAATTGATTTTTTAGTTAGAAATAGATTAGATTTGTTAATAGATTTAATATTAGTTCATTTGATTAATTTTTTTTTATTAATTTGATTAATAAATCTGATTTGTTATTTATTTTTAATTTTTTTAAATCCACATCAGCCACATTTATCCAGTTACTATGCCAATTCATCACTCGCCGAGACTTATTGTAAATGAGAGGACTCAGATTTGCAAATTTTCCGGGGAGGAACTAATTTCAGACGGCGAGACAAAGACAGGGGCCAAGTAGACGATTAACCCCTTTTTATTTTCATAAATCAATAAAACAAAACTCATAAAGTAATACAACAATTTAGATGAAAAAAAAAATTATGCTAAGAACTTATAAAACATAGTGGCTTATATAAGAAACTAGTTCTTATTTTTAAGAACTAAGAATTACGCAATCTCCAATGCTTAGCAATCTCCAAATCCAATGCTTAAGAAGCTAGTTTTCAGAGATGCTCTTTAATATTAGAGAGCCCATATATTTTTGTTTTGTATTTTTCTTTTAGGGTTAATTCTCTACTTGGTCCCTGTGGTTGTGTCGCCGTCTGAAATTAGTCCCTCCCCGGAAAATTTAAAAATCTAAGTCCTCGCGTTTGGAAAGTGTGTGGAGCAGGTCCTCGCCGGAGTTGGAAGCTCCGGCGAGTGATGATTAGGCTTGCTGACTGGATAAATTTTTCTGACGTGGCATTAAAAAAAATTAAACAAAAAAAATTAAAACCTATTACTAATTCTAACCTAATCTAATATACAAAATTAATTTCTCCCCTAAATTAATCCCAATTCCCCCAAATTAATCCAATTCTTTTTGAACTGTCCTTAGCTTCACCAATCTTCAGACCCAGAAATCATCAATCTTCATCAATCTTTTTGAAGTAAACTAAAATCATCAATCTTCATCTTCTACACTAAAAACCTCCAACTTCAAGGAAGAGGCATATAATCATCGTGTGGAATGCTAATTCTGCAGAGATGATGTTGTCCAATCTAATGACACTAGTCCAGAGATTCTCAATCGTACAACTTGGAATGCAGGATGTAGATTTGAACCTTGTATTATGCTAATTCCTATGAGTTGTCTATAAATTGCGTAACTGAAGTTATGTATAGAGGAAAAACCCAGATATCATTAATCTCCATCAATCTTCAGACCCATAAATCATCAATTTTCAAACCCAGAACCCCACATTCGAGTGAACAACTTCCTCAGCTTCCTCTTCTTCAACTCGATTTCTCCCCCCCTTACCCTCACCCACCTGCAACCTCACCCTCAAACTCTCACCCGCAAACCCCAAATCCCAACCTGCAACCTCACCCCCAAACCCCAAACCCCAAACCCTCACCCACCTGAAACCTGACCCTCAAACCCTCACCTGCAAACCCCAACCCGCAACCTCACCCATGGCCGCAGCAGCACTGTCAGATCCCGCAACCTCACCCATGGCCGCAGCAACACTGTCAATTCTGCAACCTCACCCCACCCCCACCCGAAACGTGAATCTCAAAAACCCCAAATCCATACCAAACGAAAACCCCAACCTCCATAAGGAGAAGGCGAGCTCAGATCGAAATCGAAGAAAGAAGGCGAGTTGATGGTGGAAAGCGGTCGGTGATGGCGGCGAAACAGGAGCTTGGAAAACGCCGCCATCACCGGCATAACAGGAGCTTGGCGGTGTAACGAAGAAGAAGAGGGCATGGCCCAATTGAAGAAGTTGGAACATAAAGAAGAAGGTGATGCTGGAACAGGAAGAAGAAGAAGCTCCATGGTTGGTTATGATTTGGGGATTTTGGGGGTTGATTTTAATTTTGGGGTTTATTTTGATTTAGGGGTTAATTTCGGATTAAGGGTTGGTATTTTTATTTTAATTTCAGATTATAAGGGGTTAGTTTTATTAATTGGGTTTATTTTTACTAATTAAATTAAAAAATCTGATATGTTATTTACTTTTTATTTTTTATTTTGTTAATTTTTTTTTAATGCCACGTCAGAAAAATTTATCTAGTCAGCAAGCCTAATCATCACTCGCCGGAGCTCCCAACTCCGGCGAGGACCTGCTCCACACACTTTCCAAACGCGAGGACTTAGATTTTTAAATTTTCCGAGGAGGGACTAATTTCAGACGGCGACACAACCACAGGGACCAAGTAGAGGATTAACCCTTTCTTTTATATAAGAACATCTTTTCCATCATTACACCTTCACTTCACAGTTCACATAGCTCACTCAGTCTCTGAAGCTATTCTCCTTCACCTTTTTTCTCCATTTGTTCTTCCACTCTTTTCACAGTATTGAGCTCTTTCGGTTCGTAGTCGTCGTGGACACCAACACCGGTAAGAACCATGAACTCTGTACTTCTACTGTTCTACTGTTCTGTACCCTTTTGATGAATTTAGGGTTTAGAATTCCTAATTAGCAACCCACTATTCTTAATGCTTACTGAAATCAGATAAAGTTTCAAACTTTATCATTTCTTATCACTCATTTTTATGTTTAAATCGAGTACTATATGTTAGCAACCCATTATGCGCTACCTGTTCTCAAACTAATATTATCAATTTTGGTTTTGTAAAATACATTATGCATGTTGTGATGCTTGTTGAAATCTGATAAAGTTTCAAACTTTATCAATTCTTAATTCTTATCATTCTATTTTTATATCCAGTTTGAATGCTCTTGTTAAACCACTAGCCAAAGTTAAGTTGAATACAAATAGCTAGTCCAATGTTAATGCTGCCCATTTCATAGTTTTTTTTTATAGGCAAATGTTAGTGGTTAGTTGTTAGTAAGTTAGAAAATCCCTTTAAATTACCCTTCCAGGATTCGAACCCGGACCTTCCCCTACCCAACCCTTATGTCCCTAGCTCTTACCACTTGAGCTAACCCTCGGGGACTGTAAAAAAACTCCATCTCCATGCATGTAAAAAAAATAAAGCTAGATAACCTCATTTCACATGATATTACAGTACTTGAATCTCAGTGAGGACTGAGGAGTCTTGAGCATCATTGCAATCATCCATTTATTCAAACCTTATCTTCTTCAATTTTCAGACAACGTTATGTGTGTGATATATAGTAATGTGTTTGTACTTATTTTTGTAGGCACTTGCTATCAACATGGAATCCCGCAAGAGGCGTAAATCCAATAAGGGTCAAGACATGATAAGTAACCTCCCTGACTTCATTATTGGTCGCATTCTTTCTTTGCTTCCTACAAAAGATGCAGTCCGTACAAGTGTTTTATCCAAGAATTGGACATACAAATGGACATTCATCACTGATCTACACTTTGAAGATAAAGGGCGCTATTCTAACAGGATAGTAAGGAGAAGTTTATTTTTGAGCTTTGTGCACAGAGTACTACTTTATCTGAATAGCTCAAGCATCCAGAGTTTCTCACTTACTATATCAGAGAAGTATGAACCTTGCCATGTGGATCATTGGATATCTGCTGTTGTAAGCCGGAGAGTCAAAAAGCTTTGCATCTATTCAAAGAAGGAACAAGCCTTTTCCTCTCATTCCCTTATGAAATACAAGTCCTTAGAGGAACTGGTGCTAAATGTGTATCATTGTGAGATTGGTTTTCCCACATTTGCTCTTTTCTCATCCCTTACAGTCCTGAATTTGTCTGGAATCCAGTTTAGTGATATCTCTTCTAACAAATCTGGAAAGGTTCACCTTAATTTCCCAGTTCTGAGAACCTATAAGACAAATAATTGTTCATGGTCATCAAGTCTAAAGTATGTCACTTTAGAAGTACCTCTGCTTGAAGTGGTTTCAATAGATGATGAGTCTTCATATGAGGATTTTTCTTATCCTGCCATAAAGTTTTGTGCTTCACGTCTTACCAAATTCACTTATTATGGTTATCCATCAATTTGTTTGATCTATCTGCAGCACATATTGCTTCTGCTGATGTTAATTTTAGTTTCAAGAATGAAAGTTTGCAAGAAATTATGGCTCTGTCTAGCAAGATTCTGAAGCAATTTCAAAATGTGGAATGTTTGCAGTTTCATAAGTGGTCGGACGAGGTATTTTTCCTTATCTATCTCATGACAACATAAGGGAATAAAACTGAAAGTGAGAGAATCTATTGTTGAGAATTCTCACATTGACTAGAAATATATTCTAAATAACCCTTATTTATGGTAAGACAATCCTCACCTCCTGAGCTAACTTTTAGGTTGAGTTAGGTCTCTCAAATTCTAATATATATAAGGATCCATGTGCGCTAGTCAATGATGCTAGCTGCAAATATTTTCGCGTATATTATGAATTAGTACATTACATGTGATCATTCAAGATTTCAAAGTTGTTTCATTCTTCATTCTGTTGACTTTAATTTCCAAAACTCAACAATTTATTATTGTTAAACAGGTGATGCTAGCAAAAGATTCATTGGTGGATCTTCCTGGGTTTGAAATGTTAGCTCATCTTGAGCTTGGAAAAGTTACTGGGGAAATTCTTGTGGCATTACTTCTAAGAACACCATATCTGAAGACTCTTGTTTTTGATGTAAGTTTTAAATTGACTTGAACCGCTAGCCTCTAAGTTTTGCAGACAAACTTTTGAATGATTTGCATTTTGTGACTAGTGATGAGCTGTATATCTAATTCATCTAGATTTCCATTATAGGAACTACTCCGACTTGATGAAGAACCGTTGAATTATGATGGTGTACCAGACTGTTTTTTAACTACTCTTCAAGTGGTAAAGTTTGGGTATCTTGATGGTTCTGAGTATCAGTTAAGTTTTGCTAAATTTGTGATCGAAAATGCTGTTGCCTTGAAGATGATGAGTTTCAGACCTTCCTGGGAGCTTCGCAACTCAAATTTGGAAGAGGTAAAAGAGAAGCTGTACTCATTTAAGAAATGTTGTAGTTTTTTGAGTTTGGAATTTTCTTAGGTTAATGGAGGTTTACAATGTACAAGATGAATACAACTTTATTCCATGCTTTATTGTAAATCATTTCTGTTCTTCATGTGCCTTCCATATGACATGGGTTTGCTTATTTTAATTAGCATGTTCTTATTTAGTGCAAAATTCTATGCCAGGGGGTGTTAAGGAAACCTATTTGACCAAGTGTGGGTGACTAATCAAGTGTGGGCGAAACAAAATAAACAATAGAGTGGGTAGATAGAACATAGAAGTTTCGGAAAAACAGCTTAATTAAGCACTTATGGTCATAAGCGCTTATGACATAAGCGCTTATTCATAAGTTATTTTTGAAAATTTATTGAAATAAATAAAAAATAAGCTGTATATAAGCATAAACTGTTTTTCATAAGCTATCCTGAGTAGCTTATGAAAATAAGCTGAAAATAGCTTATGACAGGTCATAAGCTGTTTGCATAAGCCCTCCCAAACACTGGCATAAGAGCTTATGCTGTCAGATAAGCTCAAATAAGCTCTTCCAAACTGGGTCATAGTAGCTTGGGTGATCCAAAGAGCTTTTAGTGTCCAAGTTTAAGTGTGTGTTTCAATTTCAATTTTTATAACAGAGTTTGGAGTTTGGGTGAGTGCGGGTTTGCAAAATAAAGTTTGAGTTAAAGTGAGTTGGTTGTAATGTGATTTATGTTTGGATACTTTTTTTTTCAAAACAGAGTTTGGGGTTGAAAGTGAGTTGGGCGAATGTAGAAGTCACAATTTGGTGAGTTGAGATGAAAGTTGGTTTGGGGTTAAAAGTGAGTTAGCGGCATGTGGTTTAGAATTTTTCAAGCACAATGATGCAAAGTTACACCAGACCCAAAAGTACTTTTGTAGGCCCAAACCAAAAGAAAAAGCATATATACCCTCTACCACTACTTTTAAGTTGTGAATAGCTTTTAAATTATCTAAAAATTAACTTGAGCAAGAAAGATAAGGCGCATGATATTAAAACAATAAGGAACTGTTAAGAGCAAAGATAATAATGGTGTTTTCATATAGGCATAAGCCTTGGGGCTGTCAGCCATGTTTGCAAACATGAAATGTGATGGAGGGGATGAACAGTGTGTGATGCTGGAGAGGATCTAAGTCCATAGTTGGTGTGTAGATGAAATGTGACCCTGCTTGTGCACTAGTGGTGGTTTTGGACTTCGATAATTAGTTTTTTTTTTAATTAGTGGAGTTTTACTGCCACAAGTAAATTGCTACCAACTTTTGAAATATTTTAGTAGTGATGTGTTTGAATTTCCACTTCAGTTGCCATGTTAGGTTATTTGCAAGTATATGTGACCTTGCTAACTAACTATAAGGATTAACTATACATATTTTTATAATTGGAGGGATGCAATCCTATGCGAAAAATTGGAGCTTGAATGTAAGTGGTCTAATCCGGTGAGGAGGAATAGGTTTTTTTTTTGCTCCATGGAATAGGGTTTAAATAGAAGAAAAAAAATCTAACTTTTTTTTTGTTACAACGGAAAATTAAACAAAACTAAGAAAGGACATCCTGACACAGTAGGGGTACAATGAACGCCGGAGGTAGCTTCCAGACCTGCCACCTGCATCTCGTTCTCATCGCATATTTGGCCAAAGCATCCACCAAGTATTTTGTCCATATAAAATTTGCAAAATTTGGTTTTGATCTCTCAACGACATGTCTCTTATTAGTCATCTTTCACGTGAGGTGGCAAATGATATATGTGTGTCACATGAGCGCGGGATGGAAATATCAAATAAGTAGGCTAGGTTTGACTTTCCATAAATATGTTCGGCTTGTTTAAAAAATAAGATATGACTCTTGCTTGTTCTCTACAAGAAACATTCATTTTAGAGTTGAAATATTAGCGTCGGCCCGACACTGATGCTATATTTCTTCAAATATTTGTGTTCAGTTCATTAGTCATGGCTGTGCTGCGTCCCATGCATGTGCTCCAATGGTTAATCAGATTCGCGCCATTCTCTGTCGCTTCACTCATGTGGTTTGGGGACATATATTTAGAGAGGCTAACGCTGTAGCCGAATGCCTTAGCAAAGAAGGGCTTATCGCAATCCTTCGATCTAACAGTACCGGAGACATTACCTGCTTTCTGTTATGTAGCTTTTGCAGCTGATGCTGCCTCTACTTTGTTCTGTAGAGGGATGTAGTTTTTTGGTTGTTTGTTGGGCTGTGAAGCCCGCCCAAATCATTGGAAAAAAAAAGATAAATCGACACAATCCATTAAAATAGAAGTTTTCCTTCTGAAATATCAGGGTTGGCCCAATCGAACCGTTCCAAACCAGTAATAATTAAATATTATTATTTTGAAAATATATCATATATTAAATAACATTAAACATACAAAATACGTTCCAAAAAAAAACATACAAAATGAGATAGAGTCAATAGTTACCATACATATCTCTATTATTTGTTAATTAAATCTCTCCCATATTATTCTTCAAATTTACATCAAATCAAGCAAAGATAAAAAAGGAAAAAAAAAAGCCATAGAATTAAGAGTAATTACTTGATTCTGATTCAACCAGAAAATAAATTGCAAGACATGAAAAACGTAACGGATCTTGATTATATATATATATATATATATATATATATATATATATATATATATATATGTGTAGCAAAATAAGGAATTTATTACGAATCATCAATACTCCAATCAAAAAGTCCATCCGATGACAACGCGTCATGAGCATCAGCAGTAACAAAATTGATGGATTTGCTCAGTTCAGAGACCACAGGAATAAAAACAAGCTAAACCAAATATAAAAACTAGGAAAAAATATTATGCCGACATTTATTTTTGAAACTCAATATGTAGCCATTAAATGATAATCAATGGTAATTATTTTTTATCTTTTAAATTTAGAAATTCATTAAAAGGAATTAATCAATATTAATTACAAATTGAACTTAAATGGAAATATTATAACATATACAATTTATTCCAAATATTACGGGTAAATTACCCTCTAAAATAGGACTAGTCAATTAGAGGTCAAAATAGTAGAGCAGTAATTATTTATTTAAGTCATTCCATATTCCATTCAAGTCATTCACCGCGTTGCACCTCCTCCATCATGTCTCAACTCCTCCATCATCGTAGCGCCGCACCATTGCTTTCCTCTGGTCGCCGGCCACCGCCACTGCCACCCTTTCCTGGTCTATTTGTTGATCTTGAGAAGGTAACACTCTTCACCATTTGCCTGGCCTTTTTAGATTGGTGATTAGTCTTTGCTGATAGTTCTTCTTCTTCCCTCACCCTTTGCCTCTTTACTCTCTATGTGTGATATTTACGTTTTGTTAAGCTTGGTAGTGAAACTTATTAAAACAAATACATAGCACATCATATATCATTATATTTTATTTATCTCTCTTATGTTTCTATCTCTAACCAAGTGCAAGTGAGTGTAGTTTGGAGTGTGAAAACATGTTTTACCTATCGGGGTTTGGTAGATAGGCATCTCAAAATATTCCCGGGAATGTGAGGTTGGGAAAGTAACATTCTCATGATGGCCGTGTACAGACTTTTCAGGACCTAAGGCGAAAATGTGAAAGAGGCATTTTCTTGTAATAATTTTAAAGAGATTTAATATATTATATAAAATATAAATTTTTATATTAATCTTCTAGCTTTTTAAGCTGAAAAATCATTTGTTCTATCACGTTTTCACCATTGTCAGTATCATCTCTAAGTAGTTGTTCAACACCGATGTCAGTATTAAAAAAAAATTAAGATGGTTGTTCAATAACATTTTCCTCGTTGGTTAGGGAATTGGGATAGGTAAATAGAGATTTACTTTTTCGTGATAAATAAAAGTAATGAATTCGGTGCATGTGTAAAACTAGTTTACACTGTTAGCGCACCTCCTATTTTCTCTAAATAAAATACTTTAGATGACATTAAATATGATATTGATTAATTTTAAAAAAGATGATTTTGATTGACTAATTTTAATTTTTAGGGAAGAGAGAGATTCTAAATTATTTTACTTAAATGACTTTACTGGTAATGGGAATGAGATTCCTGAGAAACAACATTCCAACATATTACATTACAGTACTCAAATTTAGTCTTGAGCATATTACTATCATCTATTTATTCAAACTTCAACTTCATCAATTTTTAGACACTGTTATGTGTGGCGGTATATATAATAATGCTTGTAATTATTTTTGCAGGAAGACAAGATTAGCAACCTCCCTGACTTCATTATTGGTCACATTCTTTCTTTTCTTCCTACCAAAATTGCAGTTGCTACAAGCGTTTTATCCAAGAGTTGGAGATACAAATGGACATTTATCACCAAACTAGATTTTATAGACGAGGAAAAGTGGTTTACAGGCAAGGAAATAAACAAAGAAATGTTTTTAAACTTTGTCAACAGGGTACTACTTCATCTGAATAGTTCAAGCATTGAGAGTGCCAAACTTACTTTAATAGAAAACTACCATTCCTATGTGGATCAGTGGATGTCCGCTGTTGTAAGGCGCGGAGTAAAAAAACTTTGTATTGATTCAGCTGTCCTTTCCTCTCATTCCCTTATGGAATTCATGTCCTTAGAGCAACTGGGGCTAAGTGTGCATCGTTGTGTCAATATTAAACTTCCCTCTTTTGCTTGTCTTTCATCCCTCACAGTCCTTCATTTGCGTGGAATCAGTTTGATTGGTGAGACTTGTAATAACTCTGGAAATATTCACCTTATTTTTCCACTTCTGAGAAACTATAAGACAGAAGATTGCACCTGGTCATCAAGTCTAAAGTATGTCACTTTAGAAGCACCTCTGCTTGAAGTAGTTTCAATACAGAACGCTACACACAAACATCCATATCCTACCATAAAGTTTTGTGCTTCCCGTCTTATAGAATTCGCTTATGATGATTATCCATTACCGGACCCCATTGTGTTTGATCTATCTGAAGCACATATTGTTGATGCTGATATTCATATTGGTTGGACGAAGGACGAACAAGAGCAAGAAATTATGGTTCTTTCTAGCAAGATTTTGAAGCAATTTAAAACTGTGGAATGTTTGAAGTTTCAGAAGTGGTCGAGTAAGGTATATTTTCTTATCTACCTCATCCATATCATATAACAACATAAGGGAATAAATATTGATCTTTAGTATTATTCATGTTGCAAATATTTTCATAGTTGTTTCATTCTTCATTTTATTTAATTACCAAATCACTCAACAATATATTATTGTCAAACAGGTGTTGCTAGCAAAAGATTCATTGGCAAATATTCCTTCATTCGAAATGTTAAGTTATCTGGAGCTAGGAGATGTTACTGGTGAAATCCTTTTGGCATTACTTCTAAAAGCACCAAATCTAAAGACTCTTGTTTTTCAGGTAGACTCATTGACTGAAGTTTATAAACATACTTGAAAACTTCTGCATATTTGCATTTTGTGACTAGCGATAAGCTTTATATCTAATTGAGTTTTTCATTATGTCTTATTTGGAAAATTCGGAGCTATTATTTAATAATAATAATGATCTTTTTTTATTGGTGAATGATGATGATAATCAGAACCTACTACAGTCTGACCAAGAACTGTTGAATTATGATCCGGTGCCTGAATGTTTGCTAACTACTCTTCAAGTGGTGAAGTTTGAGGAATTTAAAGGTTCTGAGCATCAGTTAAATTTTGCTAAATTTGTGATGGGAAATGCTCTTGCCTTGAAGAAGATGAGGTTCATCCCCAAATGGAAGCTATTCAACCCCACTTTGGAAGAAGTAAAAGAGAAGCTATTCTCATTCGAGAAATGTTGCAGTTTTAATTTAGAATTCTCAACCGTGTAAATTATTGAAGGTTCACAAGAAGCTCAATAATACATGGTTATTCTCTGCCTTTATATATTGTAATTCATTTTTTTATTCATTCCAGATTACATGGATTTGCTTATTTTAATGAGCAATATGCTTATTTTGTTCAAAAACCTTTGTCACTTAATGTTAAGGAAAGTTTATTGACTAGTAAGTGTGGGAGAAAATACACAAAAGGAAAATGTTGAGTATACACTCGTATCTCTCTTGAATGTCTATTGAAATCCGTATGTATATATATGATCACTCTACACAAAGTAAGCTCAGTGTGGGTAAATATAAGTTGGATGATAGAGATCCCTATTCTTCCAAGAAAGGAAGAAAAAATTCTTTATAAACTTTGTGTATATGGATGGTTCTACTTTGTCTGAATATTTCCCACCTCTGCTTATCTTTCATCCCTCACTGTCCTGAATTTACCTGGAGTTAAGTTTATTGGTGGAACTTCTAATAACTCTGGAAAGCTTCATCTGGATTTCCAAGTTCTGAGAACTTATAAGACAAGAAATTGCACTTGGTCATCAACAATAAAGTGTGTCACTTTAAAAGTACCTCTGCTTCAAGTGGTTTTAATAGTGGACTTCACATGTCCGTTTCCTTCTAATCATCCATATACTGTCAAAGTTTTGTTCTTCGCGGCTTTCTGGGTTCATCTATAATGGTTATCTATTACCACACACTATTGTGTTTGATCTATCTGCAGCAAATTTAACGAGCAAAATGTGCTAGAAACTGTGGCTCTTTCTATTAAGCTTCTGAAGCAATTTGAAAATGTGAAGGTTGGAGTTTCAGTGGTCAAAGAAGGTATTTTACCTTCACCCTCTTCAACCAAAAGAATAAAATTGAGTAAACTATCATTTTGCATCGTGCCCTGTGAGTCAATTAGTTCCTGAAACATAAAAATATATATTCGTTAGTGATTCTGCCAAAGGACTATGTTAGCACATTTGGAAGATCTTCCCACTCAATTTGTTTCATTCTTCATTTCATAGTCTTTATTTGATTTGATTACAAAGAATCAACATTTTAAACAGGTTCTGCTGTTAGTAAAAAATTCATTGGAAGATCTTCCCACATTTGAAAGGTTAAGTCATCTGGTGATAGAAAAGGTTACTAGTGAAATTCACTTACATTTCTTAAAAACATACCAAATCTAAGACTCTTATTTTTCTAGTAATTTATTTACTGATTATGTCTTAATTGGATTTTGCAGTCATATATATATTTCTACTGATGAATTAATGATTACGTCAGGAACGACTCTAAATTGCACCCGAGCAGGAATCGATCCCTGGACCTCTTCCTACCCAACCCATATGTCCCCAGCTCCTACCACTTGAGCTATCACCTAATATAAAATGATACCTATACAAATATTTCATAGTTTCTAGTCCTTAAAAAAATTATTAAATCAAGTTTTCAAAAATTCAATGATTAAGTCAATTTCATCCACGAATTTGTGTTATGTTATGTGGAACATTTTGTCTTTCATAATTTAAAATTTTCACACACTTAAATTTTTCCTTTAGATACAATAATTTATTTATTTGTATTTCCATAATTTGAGGGTTGCAATCATATGAAAATATTTTGTAGAGACCAAAATAGAATTTCCAACAAATTATTAGAACCAATAGGCAATAATAACATATCAACACTCTTGTCAAATGTTAGATGGGATTGGGAATAAAATCCGTCGCTAGTTGAGAGGAATCATATTTCCGTCACTGAGTTATTTAACATTATTTATTTGACATTTATAAACTGTGTGAAGTAGTCAATTTATGTCATTTCATTTCCCATTCTTGTCATTCACAGCGGCGTGCGCTCATCGCACCACCGCTTTCCTCCGGTCGCCGGCCATCACCGCCGCCCTGCCGTCGTCTGTTGGTTGAACTTGAGAAGGTAACACTTCACCCTTTGGGATTTGCTAAGTTTGGATATGGATAGAGATTTTTGTATCTGGCTGTGTTTGCGGTCCTATTTTAATGCTAATTCTTAAACCAGTAGATAAATTTAGCCCCGTTTGGAAGAGCTTATTTGATAGCATAAGTGCTTATGCCAGTGTTTGAGAGGCCATAAGCTGTTTTGAGCTTATTTTCATAAGCTATTCAGGATGGCTGAATAGCTTATGAAAAAGAGTTTATGCTTATATATAGCTTATTTTCAATTTATTTCAATAAAATTTTTAAAAATAGCTTATGAATAAGCGCTGCTTATGTCATAAAGCAGCGCTTAATTAAGCTGTTTTTCCAAACGGGGCCAAAGTGGAGTTGAATACGAATAGTCCTATTTTAATGCTACCCAACTCTTAGTATCCCTCCATGCATATAAATAGAGAAAGGTAGAAATCCTCATTTGACATATTACAGTACTTAAATTTAGTCTTGAACATATTTTTTTTTTGGTACATGAGCTGAAAAAAGAGAAAAACTACGTCCTCATAGAGGAGAAACCCGACGCATCCGCGAGAAGAAACAACCCCAAGCTAGGAAGGGGGTGTTCAATCACCACCAAGGCCTCGCCTTGACCTGCTCCATGTTTAGCCAAGCAATCCGCGCACGCATTACCTTCTCTCAAAGTATGGTGAAGATACACCAACCAATCCCGGTCTAGGAGGTCTTTGATATCCCAGATCAGAGATGCATAAAGATGTGTAGAAGGAGGCATTGACTGAACCAACGTTACTGCATCCAAGGAGTCGGATTGACAGTCCACTCTCCTGTACCCACGCTCCCACGCAATGGACAAACCATGGAAGAGCGCTTGCAGCTCAAGATGAAGGATACAAGCATCATCCATGAACCCAAAGAAGCCGCCCATCCATTGGCCCTGATCACTCCGAAAGCAGCCACCCAAACCACCCCGGCTGGGCTCTCCTCTGACGCTGCCATCGACATTCACCACCACACAATCGTGGAGCCCTGGAGTCCACTTCACCAGCCGCGGGACCTGGAAGAGGCTGCCAACATCAGCAGCAAACACGCGCACAATATCAGAGGCCATGGCATGAATGTTCGCAACTAAAGCTTGCCAAGGGATCAACTTCTGCTCCATGCACCAAACATTACGAGCGCGCCACACCCACCACATAGTCGACATCGCAAGCGGGTTAACCGGGAGAAGCAAACCACGAAGCCAAACCTTCACATCTACACTGGAAAACAGACCACCATTCGTGTCAAAACCTATTCGCTGCCAAATGGTACGAGCAGCTGCACAGTCTCTGAGGCAATGCAACACTGTCTCGTCTCCATTGGTGCAACGACTGCACGCCGCATCCACACCCATGCCACGCCGGAAACGACATAAGTTAGTAGGCAAGGCTTCCCGATATGCCAACCAGATGAACATGGAGCACTTGAGAGGGACTTTAAGCTTCCAAATCCACACACAATTAGCGCTAGGGTCCGATGGACCATCCCCCAACAACTGACGCTGCTCCAGGAGCCACCTATACCCTGTTGCTGTTGAATACAGACCTGACACATGACCTTTCCAGCGATAGCCATCCTGAACATGACGGTTAATACGACACCCAACACTCTGAATGTGGTTTGCAATCTGAACGGGAATGGTAGTCCAAAGTCGATCAAAATTCCAACCCCCATTATCCCAGATATCCTTAATACAAGTCTCTCTATCATGAATGTCCACATACGGTACAGAGTGACACAAGGCAGTCGGCGAGCACCAAGCAGAGTACCAGAAGCGAGACCCACCATCACCCACTTGAAATTCAAACCCAGGGAGAAGAATGTTACGAGCTTTCACAAAAGCTTTCCAAGCCGGGGAACCCGGTCTATCTCCAGCAAACAAGAAATCAGCATCAGGAAAGTAAGAAGCTCTCATCATGTTAACCCACGGTTTGTCCCTATTAGTCACCAATTGCCAAATCTGTTTTCCCAACAACGCTACATTATGATCCCGAGCTCTTCGAAGACCAAGGCCCCCATCACGCTTCGGTCTTGCCACCTGATCCCATCCCACCAGATTAATACCTCGCCCATGCCGATCTTTCCAAATAAAATTTTTAACAACAGAATCTAGCCGATCACAAGTGCCTTGGGGAAGCCACACTTGGCTCATGCAATAGGCAGGCATGGAAGACACCACCGACTGAGCAAGCGTAAGACGACCCGCTCTATTAAGGAGCTTGCATTTCCAATCAGAGAGCCTCCCATTAATCCGATCAAAAATATACTCAAAATCACTAGCTTTGACACGACGCTGAAAAATTGGGAAGCCAAGGTATTTGCCAATATCAGCCGTAAATTGAAACCCAGCAATGCCAGCTATCCTGTTCTTCTTCTGATTACTCATGCCATTACACCCCAAGATTTTAGATTTTGCTTCATTGACTTTCATGCCTGAGGCTCGACAGAACAAGTCAAGAAGCTCCTTCAGAAGTCTCACCTGGTTGTTCTTGGCCTTCACAAAGAGCAACACATCATCTGCAAAAAATAGATGAGACAAACCTGGTCCATTACGAACAGTGCAAATTGGATCCCATCTACCTTCAGACACTGCTGTTGAAATCGCTGAGCTCAACCTTTCCATGCAAAACACAAACAAGTACGGGGAAAGCAGGTCGCCCTGCCTAAGGCCCCTCTTGACAGGGAAAGAGATACTTCTCTCACCATTCCACAAGATGGACAAATCAGAAGCCTTAACGCAGGTCATAATAAGGTTAACAAACACACCAGGAAAGCCAAACGCCAGAAGGGTCTGTTCTAGGAATCTCCAGTCAACACGGTCATAAGCTTTTTCAAGATCAAGCTTAAACACCAAGTTCCCACCTTTCTTCCTAACTTTCTTCTGGTGATGAACCACCTCCTGCAAAGCAATTGCGTTATCACTAGTGCACCTCCCAGGGATAAAGCTACTTTGCATAGGGCTAATAATGTCATTAAGCACAGGCCTGATTCGGTTGACCAAAATCTTAGTAATCAGCTTATAGAGGACATTACATAAACTAATTGGTCTGAAATCCTTGTAAGTACTCGGACAATCACACTTAGGGATCAAAACCACCAACGTTTCCCCAAGAGCAGGATCAATCTGCTGAGTCTCAAACACATGCTTAATATAGTGAAAAACATCCTCACCTACCACATCCCAGTACTCCTTAAAGAAAGCAGCATGAAACCCATCAGGTCCTGGAGCCTTAAAGGAGCCCATCTGCTGGAGGGCACAGAAAACCTCCTTCTTAGTAACTTCCCGAATCAAAGATGGAAGGCGGTTAGCCGGAATGACGGGAAGATTAGGGGTGGCCAAGCAAGCAGTATCAATATCCACTGTGTCAGCAAAAAGAGACTTGAAGAAATCTATGGCGCCCTGCTGCAGCGTAGCCAGATCATTACACCGGGAACCATCAGGGAGAACAAGGCTTGAAATACGGTTTCGCTTACGTCTGACAACTGTCTGAGCGTGAAAAAAAGCGGTATTTCTATCTCCATACCTGACCCATTTCTCCCGAGACTTTTGGAACCAAAGCATCTCCTCCTGAGCAAGGATGTCATCATGATCTTTTTTCAACCTCTCCAGCTGGAGAAGAAGAGCAGCAGAATCAACAGCTTCAAGCTTTGCTTGCACAGACGCAATACAGTTCTCAATATGTTTTTTCCTCCGGAAAATGTTACCAAAGATGGTCCGATTAAACTCAAGGGAGTCAACACGAACCTCTTGAAGAGCATCTGGAACTTGCGGCCTCCTTTTGGCCCAAGCGTCTACCACAACCTTCTTATACCTGGGGTGCAAGGTCCAAGCTGCTTCAAACCTGAAGGGACGCTGACCTCGACTCTCAATCTTACTACCACATCTAAGAAGAATGGGACTATGATCGGAATGAAGCCGGGGAAGAACCTCCAAACCTCCCTCAGGGAAACAGGTTCTCCAACTCAAGGAGGCAAGAGCCCTGTCAAGTCTTCTATGAACAGGTAATCTCCCCACACAACTCCTGAACCACGTAAAATGCAACCCGGAGGCTCCAATGTCCATCAAACCGCAACTGTTAATATGATCCACAAAATTCCGAGCACGAGCCGGGGAGAACACACCTCCCCTTTGCTCAGAGGAGGCAGAGATATCATTAAAATCCCCTAGCAGAACCCACGGCATCATCAGACCATTGGCAACATCCCGAAGATGAGCCCACATCAACTGCCGATTCACAGGGATAGGGCTGGCATACACCCCTGAGCAAACCCAGGTCAAGCTGCCAGAAGAGATTCTAACTGTAATAGCTTGCGAATGAGAGAAAAGAACCGACACAGAGTTACGAACGTCAGTTCTAACTAAAGCCCAAATACCACCTGCATGTCCTTGAGCTTCTTCTATCCCCACTGGTGTATAGCCCAACTTGAGCCAGAAGTTCTGAAGCTGACAGAACTGGACATGAGTTTCTAAAATAAAACAAAGATCTGGTTTGTGCTTTTTAACCATCTCTTTCATATGTCGTTTAGACATCGCGTTCGCTGCGCCACGAACATTCCAAGAAAGGACTGAAAAATCTAGTTGTACAGACATTAAAACCCATATTATGAGAGGAACAAAAACACCGACAATTAACCCGGCAACCCGCCATGGCTAGAACGTAGAGCAGACCCTTTCTCCTGAACCCCATCTGCAGTCCCCAACATCAGAGAAACTCCACAGGTCTCGTCTGGTGGTCTAGTTCCCATCCCACTCCCATCCTCTGTACCTGCTTGGAAGACAACAACAGGTTGCTCGATGGACAAGAAAGAAGGACTTTGTCCAGAGATCATAGGTTTAACACCATGCATTCTCAAGTATTCCCTCACTTTTGTTGCAGTATCCTTTTCTGAAGATTGAAGTTGAGGTTTTTCGTTAAGTCCCAATTGGAAATCACCTGTGGGGGCCAGGAACTTTGAGTTTTGTGACTTTGCATTACCTTTTGAGATCAAGGTGGGCCCCTCTTTCCTCTTTTTGATCCACACCTTGTCCCCAAAATTCCTTTCTAATAGCTGGACCCCACCACTACATGGGATGGTCTCTCCCTTCGCAGCCATCACACGATCTTGCTCACGCGTGCCACTCACCTCCTTCCCCTTCTTTTCCACTTTTTCCTTTCCACTCGCGGGGCCCACGGGGAGAACCTCTGTTGAAATAGCAGCAGTTTTTTTTAACAGAATTGGAGTCTTGGGATTGGGAGATTCCTTGGAGCCCACTTTACCTCCACTTAAAACTTTCCCCTGATTAGTGGAGCCTCTCTTTTTTCTAGTAACCACCAGCCAATCACCTAAAATTTCGTTCCCCTGATCAGTAGTTTCCGTTGCCACACTAATTGCTGAGTCAACTTTTAATGTGCTTTCATTATGCTCCACCGAATCCGTGCCCATAATGACGTCAAGATTTGTAACCGTCTCTGATTGCTTTACGTTCGCCTCACTTTCCGGCACCGCCACCCGAGTAGAGCCTGCTTGCTTTCCTTGGTCGTCAGCCATGGAGGAAACCGCCGGTTGTGTCAGCATGAAAGTCAATGGAGCCGCTATGCAATCCCTGGACCAGTGCCCATAACAGCCACATTTAGAACAGATAATGTGCAATCCCTCGTACTCAATTCTATGCCAGTGACCCTCAATGCAAACCTTGCCAATAACTGGAAGGGTAAGGTCCAGCTCCACACATATTCTAGCATACTTTCCTCTCTCGGCTCGCAGGGTATTTGAATCCACCCTAATAGGTTTGCCGACGGCTGACGCCACCCCGAGGAGGTAGCTCTCATCATAAAACACAACATTTAATCCTGGTATGCGAATCCAGGCCAAGGTTTTAGTAACCCTAGCTAATGGAGACAGAAACTCCTTGTTCCAAGTAGCCACTGCCAAGTAGTGATCGAAGATCACCCAGGGTCCTCCTTCCATAACCTTGGCTCTATCTCCAGCAAGATCGAACTTAACCATGTAAAACCCATTATCAACATCCAAGAGATCAAAGTCCCCCGCTAGCCTCCAGGTTGACGCTAGTCTTGCCTTCATGGTCCTGTACCCAAGTCGCTTTCCCAACAGAGAGATCACCAAGGCTTCCTGCCAGGGAGAGCACAGCTCCCTGATGATGGAAGCATCAGTAACAACCATTGGTAGCATTCTATTTCCGTTTACATGCTCAATCTTCATTTTCCCTTGATCAATGAGATTCACTGTTTCTCTCACTGACGTGGTCTTCTTCCCTCCCAAAAGCTTGTCGCGAAAAGACACATGGGCACCGCTACCACCCATGGAGGGGGGTTGCCGGCGGGAGGGCTCACCAGATCCTTCGGAGAACAGTTCCATTTCTAATTAGTCTTGAACATATTGCTATCATCTATTTGTTCAAACTTCAACTAATTTAATTTTTAGACACTATTATGTGTGTCTATATATATAATATTGCTTGTAATTATTTTTGCAGGAGCTTGCTATCAACATGGAATCCCCCAATAAGGACCAAGACATGATTAGCAACCTCCCTGACTTCATTATTGGTCACATTCTTTCTTTTCTTCCCACCAAAGATGCAGTCACTACAAGCATTTTATCCAAGAGTTGGAAATACAACTGGAAATTTATCACCAAGCTACATTTTATAGACGTGGAAAAGTGGTTTTCTGGCAAGAAAATAAGCATAGAAAAGTTTTTAAACTTTGTGAACAGTGTACTACATCATCTGAATAGTTCAAGCCTTGAGAGTGTCTCACTTACTTTAATAAAAAACTACCATTCCCATGTGGATCAGTGGATATCGGCTGTTGTAAGGCGGGGAGTCAAAAAGCTTTGTATCGATTCAGGTGTCCTTTCCTCTCATACCCTTATGGAATTCATGTCCTTAGAGGTACTGGGGCTAAGTGTGGCTCGTTCTGCCACTATTGAAGTTCCCTCTTTTGCTTGTCTTTCATCCCTCACAGTCCTGCATTTGCGTGGAATCAGTTTGATTGGTGACACTTGTAATAACTCTGGAAAGATTCACCTTGTTTTCCCACTTCTGAGAAAGTATAAGACAGAAGATTGCACTTGGTCATCAAGTCTAAAGTATGTCACTTTAGAAGTACCTCTGGTTGAAGTGGTTTCAATACAGAACACTCGATACTATCATCCATATCCTACCATAAAGTTTTGTGCTTCCCGCCTTATAGAATTCACTTATGATGGTTATCCATTACCGGACCCCATTGTGTTTGATCTATCTGAAGCACATATTGCCTATGCTGATATTCATATTGGTTTGTACGAGGAGGAACGTTTGCAAGAAATTATGGTTCTTTCTAGCAAGATTCTGATGCAATTTAAAAGTGTGGAATGTTTGAAGTTTCAGAAGTGGTTGAGCAAGGTATTTTTCCTTATCTTACCTCATTCATATCGTATAACAACATAAGGTAATGAAACTGATATTTAGTATCACTGATGTTGCAAATATTTTCATAGTTGTTTCATTCTTTATTCCATTGACTTCTTTTATTTAATTACCAAATCACTCAACAATATATTATTGCTAAACAGGTGATGCTATCAAAAGATTTACTCGCAAATATTCCTTCATTCGGAATGTTAAGTTATCTGGAGCTAGGACATGTTACTGGTGAAATTCTTTTGGCATTACTTCTAAAAACACCAAATCTAAAGACTCTTATTTTTCAGGTAAACTTATTGACCGATTTGAACTGATAGTCACGAGCTAATTTAATTTGAATTTATAGACATACTTTCAAACTTTTGCATATTTGCATTTTGTGACTAGCGAGAAGCTTTATATCTAATTGAGTTTTCCATTATGTCTTGTTTGGAATATTCGGAGCTATTATAAATTATAATATTTTTCCATCGGTGAATGATGACGATAATCAGGACCTACTACAGTCTGACCAAGAACAGTTGAATTATGACCCTGTGCCTGAATGCTTGTTAACTACTCTTCAATTGGTAAAGTTTGGTAATTTTAAAGGTTCTGGGCATCAGTTAAGTTTTGCTAAATTTGTGATGGGAAATGCTCTTGCCTTGAAGAGGATGAGTTTCATCCCTACATGGAATCTATTCAACTCCAATTTGGAAGAAGTAATAGAGAAGTTATTCTCATTTAAGAAATGTTGCAGTTTTATTTTAGAATTCTCAACTGTATAAATTATTGAAGGTTCACAAGAAGGTCAATAATACCTAGTTATTCTCTGCTTTATATATTGTATTTCATTTATTATTCATTCCAGATTACATGGATGTGCTTATTTTAATGAGCAATACGTTTATTTTGTTCAAAAACCTATGTCACGTAGTGTTATGGAAAGTTTATTGACTAGTAAGTGTGGGAGAAAACACACAAAATTGAAAAATGTTGAGTGTACACTCGTATGTCCCTTGAATGTCCATTGAAATCCGTATGTATATATATATTAGCACTCTACACAAAATAAGCAATAGAGTGGGCAAATATAAGTTGGATGATAGAGACCCTATTCTTCCAAGAAAGGAAGAAAAAATTTCTTTATAAACTTTGTGTATATGGTTCTACTTCGTCTTAATAGTGCCCACCTCTGCTTATCTTTCATCCCTCACTGTCCTGAATTTACCTGGAATTAAGTTTATTGGTGGAACTTCTAATAACTCTGGAAAGCTTCATCTTGATTTCCCAATTCTGAGAACTTATAAGACAAGGAATTGCACTTGGTCATCAAAAATAAAATGCTTCATCGTTCTCTGTGAGTCAATTAGTTCCTGAAACATAAGAAATATATATTCGTTAGTTATTCTGCCAAAGGACTATGTTAGCACATTTGGAAGATCTTCCCCCTTCGTTTCATTCTTCATTTCAAAGACTTCATTTTATTCGATTTCAAAGACTCAACATTTTAAACAGGTTCTGCCGTTAGCAAAAGATTCATGGGAAGATCTTCCCACATTTGAAAATTGAAAGGTTCTGGAGCTAGGAAAGGTTACTAGTGAAATTTTCTTGGCATAACTTCAGAAAAACACCAAATCTGAAAGACTTATTTTTCTGGTAATTTAGTTTATTGACTGATTATGTCTTAATTGGAATATATATATATATATATATATACATATATATATAATTTGCTAGATTAATGTCCTTAGTTTAGTTAAAAGTTTTATGGTGACTTTGGATTTATTTCCAACCTAAAAGAATAAGAACAACCCAGAACATAACTTATAGTTCCAATTTAATTATATATTTCTATGAAACCAAGAGTTGGCGATGATATTAATGGGTAAGGAAGAGTTGTCTTTCTTTATGCTACGCTCCTTCTCCAAGCTTTCGTTCAAATCTTTCCAACCCTCCTCATCTTTGCTCAATGAAAATCAACCTCATAATCATTCAAAGAAAATCTAGTCTTCCATTAAATAAGATTGCAGAAGATTGTTATTATTGAAAACTGAAAAAGAACAATTACAGGATTGAAATAAGAGATTAAAAGAGAAGGAAAGAAAAGATAAAGACTTACAGTTTATCTCTCTGAGACTCTCTAACTAACTCTCCGTTGAGTTCTCCCTCTTAACATAAGAGATGCTCTCTATTTATTGAAAATAAAAAACAGTGTTTAAATAGTTCAAATCATAAACAGGAACTGTTCGGTACTAGCTACAGTGAAAAGTCAACTTTGCTACGGTAAAAGATCAACTTTACTATAATAAAAAATACAATTATTGAGTTATATATGTATTTCTACTGATGAATTAATGATTATACGAGGAACTACTCAAAATTGACAAAGAGTTGTTGAATTAATCGTATAAATATGTTTTTCGTCACTTGCTTACCCACCCACCCTAATCTAAAATTATTCCTATACAAACATTTCATAGTTTCTAGCCCTTAAAGAAAATTATTGAATCATATTTAAAAAATTCAACGATTAAGTCAATTTCATCCACCTAAAACGATTTTTTTTTATAGGCAATAAGAATTATATTGAATAGAAGTACAAGGGGTACTTCAACCCAATACAAAGAAGAGAAGAGACAGGTAAAGAATTAACAAATACAGACAAAGATCCTACAACAACAAAACTACCCCACCTAATACTTCCAAGAAAATAGACTTCACAAAAAAAGTCTCATTAAAACCTTGCTAGGATAAAACCCCCTTGGGAAAACCTAGCAAGGAAAAAGAGTACCAATTTTGCAAAGCCAAGAGAGTATCTTCAAGGAAGCTTACAAAAAATTCTAATAACCCACCCTAAACCCAGCTGCCAAGTTTTGCATCCAATTCAGTTCCTATATTCATGTTGTAGTCTCAAGGTACCCTTCAAAAAATACTCCAGCAGAAATCTATAAACTCTATAAAAGCAAAGTTTGTGCAGCCTTAAGGATAAAAGTGTAATTCAATAGATCATTGAACATTAACTAGGATATTTCCATGGACAATTCAGTAAATCTAAATATAATTAGTTAGAGATCAAATCTTGGCCGTCCATAGCGTTGAATCTCAGCCATTTAATTTCTTTTTCTTTTTCACTTCAAAACTCTCTCACGTTTGGTTTTCCCTTTCACAGCTCCCTTCGGTTTTCATTTTTCCACCCCCTTTATGACTTTCTTCCGTTTTCGTTCTCCCAATTCCACCATTCCAAGAGTCACTCACGCTCATTGATATTGAAAACCCACCGTTTTCGTTCTCCCCTTCTGCGTATCTGAGCAGTGATATTGAAAACCCACATCGGAGTGAGCTCTAGCGAGTCCGAGAAAAATCGTGGGAGAGGAACTGGGTAGAGCTCGAGGCAGAGAAGATGGTGTCATCCCTGAGTTTCAGGCGAGGTTGTCATGCTCTAAAGCCCCATTGCCTCTGTTCCATCAATTCGCGAGGTGAAGCTCTCTGTTCCATTAGGTTTTGGTTGCGAGGCGCAATTCTCTATTCCATCAGGGTTTTCTCATTTCTTCTCCCTCACCTGGCTTCACACATCATCCCATCACAACTCGGTGAGTGAAGAAGGGAAAATTTCATGTTCCTATAATCTTATTCATAATTTGATTGTTTCTTACAACTACTCTTCACAAAATTTCTTTAAAAATACAGTGTGTTATTGTGCACAGAAGCACATGTTTCTGAAACAGATGGTAAAAGCAAACAGTGATAAGGCTTCAGAAGATTCCTTGGTGCCCAAAAGGTGAGCAATTGTTCACCTTTACTTTAACTTCTATCTTATTGTACAAGTTAATATAGATCTTGAAGCTGCTCTTGGAGACACAAAAAATGTGAGTTTTCATATATACAATGATTCTTATTTTCCATGAGAAAGATTCATAGATTAAATCCTTGATCTCTTTTCGTGTAGGGTTGAGTTCTTCATTTAGGAAAAAGTGTCCCATGATTGTCTCTTTGTAACTGTATCCATCTCTTGACATTATGGTTGCTTTGAATCTGTAGTGTATCTTGCTCCAAACAGGGTGCAATCCTCTTCTGACTTTCCTCCTCTGCTACAGGTTATTTATAAACTATGTATTTGGCACGGGGGATATATCACTTATGCTTGCACAGGCTGGTTTGATTGTTTTGAGTCTAAATTGTGGATTTAACTCATGTTGATAGGCTACAAATCTCTCATCTGTTCATCTTTTATTGTGATTTAACTCAAGGTGAATGTTGATAAATAGAGAATGATAACTCAGATCAGTGATTCTTTGAATTTTTTTGCCCGTCAGGTTCTCTCTATCATGCTGCACATCAGTAACCTCACCTTTCTCATCGACACAAACTCCCTAACCTGTGCGTTTCTAGATTTGAAAGATTTAATCTTGATTGACCAAGTTTTCTGCAATGTTTCAGGTTTGCTTCTCTTCTTTTGGTTTTCTCGGTTTTTCTTCTGGTGAGTAAGACATTTTTCTACCCTTTTTTTCTTATTTCTGATTTGGCCCCTTTCTGATTTAATTCCTTTTCTTCTAATCGTTTCTCCGTTTTGAGTCTAGGTTGTTGTATCGCGATTCTACCAGCCCACCACCCTACCTGCACTGATTTCGGCATCAAGCGGTGAGCTTTTTCTTTTATTTTCTGTTCCCCATAGGTATTCGGCCATTTCAATTTGATATGTACTCCCCTTGGTCGCTTTGTCTTTCAGAAATATTTCAATGGAAAACACCTTACCTAATCAATACAACTGGAATTTAATAGTAAAATTAATCAATTGTTTTTCTTTAAAGCAAGCATCAATTTTGGCAGAAACTTTTGTGAGTAGCTACTGCATGTCAAAATTGATTATGAGAAAACACAAGTGGTTTCAAACATGCTACCAGTCATCACTTCAAAATTTCTGAATTTAGGTTTGGGATGATCCGTTTATTTGTAGGGGTTGCTAAAAGTAAAGCATACATTTTTGGCATCTTCACAAGGTCTTTGAGTAGTTAGTTATATTGCAGTTTTCACTCAAACTCAGTACTTTTGATTTATTTTTAGATTTGAACGCGAAGATTGAGGCCATGATGACCATTTTGGAAGGTGGAACCCAAGATCATGTGCATTACAAATGAAAAGAAGATCTCATAGAGATGCTTGAAGAATTTGGCCAATCTTACCGTCTTTTATTCATATCATATAATCAAAGTTTAAAACATCCAGCAATGTGGTGTTAATTGGAGCCAAGAAAGCTGTATCCAACAAGTAATAAAGCTATGTCAAAGTGGTTCTTTTTCAAGTATGTTTTAATTTACAATATTATTTTGGTCATTGCTGCCTGATCTGTCTGTGATTTATATTGTCATTCGAGTCCCCCTTTGTTGGATTTGTCACTATGTGTCTATGTCCAAGGGTTACTTCATTATGAACACTAATTTTCACCAGTACACATAATGTAGTTTTTTTCCCCTGTTACCATTGCGTAGTAGTTGTGTGGAATTTTATGCTTTCTTTAATATCTCGGAACAAATGATATGCTTGCAATTGATATGGAGGTGTAGTTGATTTGGAGGTTTTAGATGGTTATACGAGTTCTTCTGATTTCTGTAGACGTGGAGTGATTAGGCCCCTGCCTCCTTGGATTGACTTTGAGATAAAAGACCTTAAATTTGGTCTATGTGTTGATGTGTACCATGAGGAAGCTTGGTGGGAAGGTGTGATATTTGATCACTGTGATAGTATGGAGGAGAGGAGTGTATTTTTCCCTGATATGGGTGATGAAATGAGGGTTGGAGTTGATGAAATGCGGATTACTCAGGACTGGGATGAAGTTACAGAGAAATGGGAGAAGCGAGGGAGATGGGCGTTTCTTGAATTGATTGAGGAATGTGAGAGGGAATCATATGTTGCAATTTCAGCTAGGCAAATTTGGTATGTTGTGCAGGAAAGAAAGGATTTTGGCGTGGTCGGGGAGTGGAGGTAGTGAGTGACAACTGGACTCCTACAGTTAATGAAATCTATTCAGTCTTAGATCTTCCAGGGTGTTTATTAAATAAAACACAACAGATGGAGTCAATTGAAAAAGAAAATTCTCAGCTGCAAGAATTTGTTCTTCCTGTTGAAAAGGACTTACCACTGTTTCAGAAAGAAGTTTCCTGCTGCCCACATAGACGCCTATGTGCACCTTTTGTTTTTCAATATTTGGTGAATGCTTGAAGCAAATAAGTTTTCTGATTTCACCTGCAATATTTCATTTCCTTTCCATAAGATTGTGCTTTTTTATGATATGATATATACTTCATCCATCTTTAAATTCTTCATGTGATTACCATTTACAAGTTGAAGGTACTGATCCAAAAACTCACCAAGGAATGAAGATTTATTGATCAAAAACTTACCCTCCGGCCTCCAGGCTCCATACTTATTTTTTCCTCTTTTCTCTCATGATCCTTATTGCTTACCCTCAAGGCTACAAAATGCAGTTATGCCAAACTTCTCTTTTGGAGATGAGCCTCATAATTGCAAAGGAAGTATTTTGATGCAATTTCATATCTAATTTAAACTCTCATTCAATGGAAGATGAGACTTCCTTCTTATTACTTTTTATTGATTTTTACGCAGCAAATAATGCCAGGTAGAACTTATGTTGTTAACCTTCCTTTGTAAATCCAAAGCACTAATTTCTATTCTTTTCTGCTTTTCTTTCCCAACCTTCCTACAATATGAGTGCATGAAGTATGGTCTGTGACAGTGAAAGTTATCTAGCCCGGTTCAGTTGGCTGAACTTTTTATGGGGTGCATGTCATGTTAACATCTTACTTTTGTGGAGCTATATATTATGGCATGCCATTTTTTGAAAGTCAAGTTTCATCAGTATTCTACTTAAATTGCACATCAATATTACCGGTCTTAAGTGCTAAATTAATTGGCTCAACTGCAAAAAAAAAAATTCCTCCCCAATTGTGTCAATTAAATGTGTTTAAGTATATAATTTAGTAGTCGTTATTTATTATGAATTAATGGATAATAAAGGCACATAAGTTACCAGATTAAATTGTCTTCAATAATTATATAACAGTTACAAAATTTAAACCCTTTAACATGGTATTTAAGTATGACTTTAAAATACTCCCTTGCACTCCATAATATATTAATATCAATGCTGAAAAAACTTTTCATTAACCCTTCCCCTAGAACTATTTGCTTTCATGTTTGAAATAAGATAAAATTTCACTTATGAAATTCCATAAGACATGATTAATTAGTTCAAATTTTTTATATTGAAAAGATAAACTAAAAATATTTAAATTAGTTCATGTTTTCTTAGAATATTTAATTTTTTATTAACAACATAAAGGTGGATGTTTTAACATTAAATTTAATATGGATTCAAAAATTACTTACCAAAATAATCTTCAACAATTAAAGGTAACATTTCACTTTCACCAAACTTTGTTTATAAGAACATAGTTAATATCAGTTCCAGATTTGAATAGACACACATAATTTGTTTTAATTTCTAGAATAAATAGTTAAGTAATAATTAATATTTAATATTAATTCTTAAAAGTTGAAGGTGGTGGTTTTAATATTAAATATGATATCGATGCAAAAAATAACTTTCTCATTGTCCTTCCCTCTTGAAATTCTGTTTGACGATTTCAATCCTCCCATCAATATCATGCTATATCCTTCTTCAATTTACATCAAAATATATATAAAAAAAGTGTTTATTATTTATTTGGTTCATTTTTATGGAAATATATCAAAATACATAATTAGTTTTGGTTATTTAATTATTAGTTAAATAATAATTTATATTAATATTCATCCATAAAAATTAAGGTGGTGCATTTAATAGTATATCAATGCAGAAAATAACCGTCCCATTAACCTTTTCCTTGAAGCTATATAAATATTAAATTAAATTGATTTTAATTCTATTAAAACTTTAATTATTCACCTCAATTTTTTTGTAAATGAGTTTATTATTATTTAGCTCATTAATATTTAGTTCAAATAAGTTAAAGAATTTCATAGAGCACAATTAATAAGTTTTGATCTGGAGAATTATTAATTAGTTAATACTTAATAATAATACATAAAAGTTAAAGGTGGTGGTTTTAATTTTTTTCCCTAAAACTATATAATTTTTTTTTTGACAACAGAATAATTTTATTGAATGAATAGAAAATGCGTTACAACTATATAAATTTCTGATGCCGCTCATTCATAATTTATTTTTATGCTATGTCATTTCTTAAAATTTAGCGTATTAGTTTCATTAATTTCATACTAATTTTCGATATTACTAATTTTATATTATTAATATGTCATTTGCAAATTTTACATTCATCCTCATAACTAAACAAAAACTTTAATGTTATTAATACTATCATATTTGTATTTTAAACTATTTACCTAATAAAAACTTATAAGTACAAAAAAAATACAAATTTTTGAATTCTTTGATCTAAAATAAATTTAGTTATTTTAATCCATAAATATCTTTATAAAAACACAGACAAAAGAAAATAAACACACAAAATACAAAATCGAAAACTCCCCGTGCATCGCACGGGTAAAAGTACTAGTATATAATACTCATGGTAGAAGATTAACTAGCACCCACTAGCATAATTCAGCAGCCTTCAGATATGTAGAATGCATTCCCACGGGTTTTGGATCCAATCCACCAAAGAATAAGCAAAGGCCGAATTATTTGCTTTAATTCACAACCAGACTTTATATTGGATCAAATCAACAGTTGCTTCGACAATCAATGTGTCTCCACGAAATGCAGTCTTATTCCTAGCATGCCAAAGAGCCCATATAGTTGTAATCCAAATTGCAGACATAATTCTTCCTGATTTAGAATTAGTCACGCTACTCATACCAAATTGGATAAAGAAATCTTCCAAACCATTTGGTAACACAGTAGATATTCCCAACCATCCCAAGATATTCATCCAAACAACCTGTTAGAGTATAATATAAAACCATTAAAGTGGCCCTTACCCAACAGCTTAAGCTTTTGGGATTAAGTGGTTGTCTCACATGGTATCAGAGCCTCTATGACTGAAAGGTCTAGAGTTCGATCCTTGCTCCTCTCACTTTCTAATTAAAAAGTGGAATTTAATTAAGCACATGGTAGGTGGGCCTGTGCCTTAATCCACGCTTCAAGCCCAAAGGGCTCTTGCGTGAGGGGGCATGTTAGAGTATAATATAAAACCATTAAAGTGGCCCTTACCCAACAGCTTAAGCTTTTGGGATTAAGTGGTTGTCTCACACAACCCAAGCAAACCTGCAACCTAAAACGAATTTGTACCCTTTTATGTGCAACATCTGGTCGTTCATAATAGTAATCATGCTGAGTAAGTTGATGCATATTTTTTTGCTCTAAATAGAGCAAAAAATGTGTCTTCATCACTTTATGATTTTAACTATCAAGTTTTTGTAAAAAAAATGTTTTGGTTTTGATATTCCTGAAAACTAAAAGTCAAATAATAATTTAAAAAAAAAAGTCAAATAAGAAAAGTATTTTTTTATTCAATTGATTCAAAATTTAATGATTAAATAAATTACTAAATTGATTCAGCGACGGTATTAAACATTATTTTTTATTTTTATAATAAAAAAACTGTGTGAACTGAAGTAGTCAATTTAGGTCAATTCAATTCCCAATCTTGTTATTCACAGCGTCGTGCGCTCATCGCACCACCGCTTTCCTCCGGTCGCCGGCCACCACCGCCGCCGCCATGCCGTCGTCTGTTCGTTGAACTTGAGTACGTAACACTCTTCACCCTTTGCGATTTGCTAAGTTTGGATATGGATATAGATTTTTGTATGTAGCTGTGTTTGCGGTTTCATGTCTGAGAGAAGCTTCGATCTTCGTGGGAATGTGGGGTTTTCATTGTTAGTGTTGGTCTTATGCTAAGTTGAAAGTGATTTTTAGAGATATGAAGGTTTTCTCATGTAGAGTTGGTTTGGATTTGGTTGTTTCTTGTATGAGATGTTATTAGGAAGAATTAGAGAGATAGAACCAAAAATTAGTGCAATTGGTGTGGATAAAATTTTGAATGTGAATGAATCAGTTTTAGAAGGGTAATGTTTTGTGTAGACCTCTAGATAGGTAAGAAGAGATAAGAGATAAGTGATTGATGCGAGCGGAAGAGTGATAGATAGAAAAAAAATGATGTTTGAAGGTGTATGCACTTGTTTGTTGGTATTCTTATCATTAATTTTTGAACAATGTTATGTGTGCGTGCGTGCGTGCCTATATATACCAATAACAATGCCTGTAATGTTTTTTTGTAGGAACTTGCTATAAACATGGAATCCCCCAAAAGGCATGAATCCAATGAGAATGAGGATCAGGACATGATAAGTAACCTCCCTGACGTCATTATTGGTCGCATTCTTTCTCTTCTTCCTACCAAAGATGCAGTCTCCACAAGTCTTTTATCCAAGAGTTGGTTATACAAATGGACATTTATTACGCAGCTAGAATTTCAAGATAAAGAGTGTTCTTCATCCAAGAAAATAAGCAAAGATTTATTTGTGAGCTTTGTGTACAGGGTACTACTTCATCTGAATAGTTCAGGCATCCAGAGTTTCTCCCTTGATATGTCAGAGGATTATGAAGCTATTCACGTGGATGAGTGGATATCTGCTGTTGTAAGCCGGGGAGTCAAAATGCTTTGTGTCGATTCAGACCAGAAAGGAAACCTTTCCTCTCATTCCCTTATGAAATACAAGACCTTAGAGGAGCTAGTGCTATATGCGTATGGTTGTGAGATTGAAGTTCCGACCTTTGCTATTTTTTCATCCCTCACAGTCCTGAACTTGACTGGAGCCATGCTTGTTGGTGACCCTTCTGATAAATCTGGAAAGGTTCACCTTAATTTCCCAGTTCTGAGAACCTATAAGACAAAAAGTTGCACTTGGTTGTCAAGTGTGAAGTGTGTCACTTTAGAAGTACCTCTGCTTCAAGTAGTTTCTATACAGGTCTATAGGCCTTCAGACTCAGTTGATGATTATTCATATCCTACCATAAAGTTTCGTGCTTCACGTCTTAAAGAATTCAGTTATATTGGTTCTCCATTACCAGACCCCACTGTGTTTGATCTATCTGCAGCAAATGTTGCTTCTGCTGATATTTGTTTTGGTTTGTATAAGGAAGAAAGTTTGCAAGAAGTTATGGCTCTTTCTGTCGAGATTCTGAAGAAATTTCAAAATGTGGAATGTTTGAAGTTCCAGAAGTGGAGGAAGGTAATTTTCCTTATCTATCTCATGAAAAAATAAGAGAATGAAACTGAAAAAACGCACTAGTCACTGATGTTGCAAATAATTGCAAAGTTGTTTCATTCTCCATTCCAATGACTTCATTTTATTTAATTACCAAAAGCTCAACAATTTATTATTGTTAAACAGGTGTTGCTAGCAAAAGATTCATTGACAGGTCTTCCTTCATTCAAAATGTTAAGTCGTTTGGAGCTAGGAGCAGTTGCTAGTGAAATTCTGTTGGCATTACTTCTAAGAACGCCATATCTGAAGACTCTTCTTTTTCAGGTAATTAGGTTTATAAATTGATTTGAACTGCTAGTCACTAAACTAAATCTTGTAGACATACTTCCAAATTATTTGCATTTCATGATTAGCGATGAGCGAGTTTTCCATTATGTCTTATTTGCAATTTGCCGAGCTATATAATAATACAGTTCCACTGCTGAATGGTGATAGGGACTACTCCAACCTGACCAAGAACTGTTGAATTATGGCCCTGTGCCTGAATGTTTTTCAACTACTCTTCAAGTGGTAAAGTTTAGGAGTTTTGATGGTTCTGAGCATCAGTTAAGTTTTGCTAAATTTGTGATGGAAAATGTTGTTGCCTTGAAGAGGATGAGTTTCAGGCCTCACTGGAACCGCCCAAATATTTCGGAAGAAGTAAAAGAGAAGCTGTACTCATTTAAGAAATGTTGTAGTTTTATGAGTTTGAAATTCTCAACTTAGGTTAATGGAGGTTTACAAGGTACAGGGGTTTTTTTTTTTTGATAAGCAGGTACAGGATGAATACAACTTTATTCCATGCTTTAATGTAAATCATTTGTGCCCTTCGTGTGCCTTCCAGAGGACATGGATTTGCTTATTTGGTGCACAAAATTAACGATGGAGTTACTTAACTTTCATTAGTATTTCTTAGTACATGGAAAATCAAAGAATAGGAATGGCCAATTTGATAATCGCAAATTTGTAGTTCACTCATGATTTTTAATAGAACTCTACATTTCATCTTGGCTTATATGTACGATATATGAAAAGGGGGAAAACGGAAAATGAAAAAAGGATTATAAGAGCATGGAACTTGAGTAGTCGCATAAAAACGTTTGATGGATGGGAATAAGTTGAATGGTATGGTTTGAATATGAGAAGCAGAGTGTTTCTTCTGATTTGGTTCTGTTTATGTGAAAATAGATGGATTCATAAAAACGTTTGATGCTTTGTTATGATGTCTCGTTTGAAGACGCCATTATCATGGAGAGGTGAAGTCTTTTTTTGTCAAAAATGTATGGATCGTGTTTTCACATACTGAATAAATGGTTTGCCACATACTGAATATATATTCAGTCCTCCTCAAGAAGTGTGTTTCCTCTCAAGATATGCTCCCCTAGGGTTTATTGTATGAACTACTGCTTCTTCCCTTTGGGGATCCTTCTCCATTAGGGAGGTTCTTTTCCTTTTAGTGTTAGGTTTTTTTCCACAAGAGGTGTGTTTCTCTTACATTAGGTGGTTTACTTATCCAAATAAGTGGGTTTTTCTTTCCCCCTTGTTTCTTCCACCACCACCATCCTTCATTTGTCGTTTTGTTCACCACAACCGATTCGCCCATCATTTTAGTAGTAGATTTGAGAGCAGCACCGACCACACCGTCAATGGCAAATCCGGGCCTCCACCGCCATCTTGTTGTCGAAAGCATATCTGAAATGTCAACGCCATCTCCAGATTTGTGACCATCCGCTACCATCATCTTCTCCCATCAGCATATATGTCTGCCCCTTGTCACCATTTGCGGCAACAGCAACCAACTAGCACCAGACCGACGCCTATGGCTGACATCCACCACCACTCACCTCTGCTCCCTTTTCAAGCTGCGGTGCTGCCTCGTGCAACAGTCATCTTTCATTTGCCGTCATCTTCGCCTCCCCCTTTCCATGGTGGATGTCTCTGTTTGCAGAAGTGTCTTCTTGCCCAAATCCCCAAAAATGTTTATTTGACCCCACCAGTGTTGTCGAGTATGAGATGGACTTCCTTGCTCAACGTATTGTTTACAACTCTGGCAGAGGCAAACTTAAATTTTAAAAGACTATGACATGTGTAAACACCGACATTAACCCAAAACAATTATTTGATTTTTTTCTCAATTTCAGAAAAAAAAAAAAAATTAGGGTGTGTGCCGTAGTGCAAATCAGGTGTCCTAATCGGGTTAGAAAGGATATACAACCATATTAACTAAAAAACAATTATTTTATTCGAAGCATGATCATCAAGTGAATTTTTTTTTGAGTATGAATAACATTTCACACATATGAAAATGTATTCTTACCGTCGGCCTGAATGCATCAACCCAAAGGTTTCAAGGTTATGTGAGTACCATACGGCGAACAACTTAAAATTATAGTGATATAACTCAAACTTTGTCTATAGTCATTAAAACAACCCCGTACAAAAATCATACTACTAGAAACACGGGTGGGAGCAAGGAAACATTTTGAAGAAACTTGTCAAAAGAAGCAAATGGTACCTTTGATTTTAATTAGTTGGCTAGTATATTCGTATTGGTTGTGTGTAAAAAAACTAAGGACCCGTTTGGGAGCCAGGACAGGATAGGATATGACAGGATAATAATCATATCTTGTTGTTATCTGTTGTTTGTTGCACCAGCAGGATAGGATAACACTATCCTGTCTCCTATCCTATCCTGTCAATCATGTGTAAAAGTTATCCTGAGGGGGGAGCTAGGATAGAACAGGATAGGATACCAGTTATATATTTTCTTTCAGTATCCTAACTCCAAATTAATTTATTTTAAAATTGTATAATTTATAATTTATAATAATATTAATTAATAAATATAAAAATATTAATTTAACTAAATAAAAAAATATAAAATTATTATTCATAAATAGTAAAATAGACTACTCACTTACAAATATTGATTTATTAATAATAATAATACTTTTAATTTAGTTAATTTTTATTGTTTATCACGTGTCACACTTAAGTGAAAACCATTAATTACAAATATTGATTTTTTAATAGAAATAGATTAATTTTATATTTTCATCTCCTATTATTTAAAACTACTTATCTACTTATATAATAATTTATAATTTAAATATAAAGTAGTTTTGAAAAATATTTTTAATTTAGTTAACTTTTATTGTTAATTATCATGTGTCACAACTAAGTGAAAATCAATTGGTTAACTGCATAATTTTATTTAAAATATAGGCTATCTTCAAAACAATAAAATAGGCTAATTAATAAAATTTAAATTAATTTTATTTATTTTAAAATATAGACTCATTCATGAAAATATAAAGAAACTAAATTTAATAGAATGATCAACTTTAAATGTATTTTTTATTCAAATATAAATCTGATACATTTTTCTTTATCATATCCTGTCCTTATCATGTGCACCTCAACACAGGATATGATAAGAGTATATCCTGCTCTTATCCTATCCTGTTGCTATCCTGTCCACATATCATATCCTATTCTGTTGCTATCCTGTTCACATATTGCAGTTCCTGAAATCTGTGAGTCTTGAGCATCATTGTTATGCCTATGATCTATTCATTCAAACTTTATCTTCTTTAATATTTAGACAATGTTATGTGTGTGATATATATATAGTAATGCTTTGTAATAATTTTTGTAGGAACTTGCTGTAAACATGGAAGCCCGCAAGAGGCGAAAATCCAATAAGGGCCAAGACATGATTAGTGACCTCCCTGATTTCATTACTGGTCGCATTCTTTCTTTTCTTCCTACCAGAGATGCAGTTCGTACAAGTGTTTTATCCAAGAGTTGGAAACGCCGCTGGACATTCATCACCGTACTACACTTTGAAGATAGACATTCCAAGAAAATAAGAAAAACTTTCTTTATGAACTTTGTGTACATGGTGCTGCTTCGTCTGAATAGTTCAAACATCCAAAGTTTTTCACTTGCTATATCAGACAAGTATGAACCTTACCATGTGGATCAGTGGATATTTGCTGTTCTAAGCCGGAGAGTCAAAAAGCTTTGTGTCAATTCAGAGAAGAAACAACAAACCCTTTTCTCTCATTCCATTATGAGATACAAGTCCTTAGAGGAACTGGTGCTAAATGTGAATTGGAATATTAAAGTTCCAACCTTTGCGTGTTTTTCATTCCTCACAGTTCTGAACATGTCTGGAATCAAGTTTCAAAATGACCCTTCTAATAGCTCTGGAAAGATTCACCTCGATTTCCCAGTTCTGACAACTTATGAGACTGAAAATTGCACTTGGCCATCAACAGTAAAGTGTGTCACTCTGAAAGTACCTCTGCTTAAAATGGTTTCAATAAGGGATTTTCAAGGTTGGTCACCATATGATGCTGATACATATCCTGTCATAAAGTTTTGTGCTTCGTGTCTTACAAAATTCACTTATAAAGGTTATCTCTTCCCATACACCATTGTGTTTGATCTATCTGTTGCTGCCATTGCTTCTGCTATTATTGATATTTGTCGGTACCAATATGTGGAGGAAAATGTGCAAGAAGCTGTGGCTCTTTCTAGTAAGCTTCTAAAGCAACTTAAAAATGTGAAATCGCTGGAGTTTAAGTGGTCAAAGAAGGTACTTTTCTTCACCCTTTTCAACCAAAAGAATAAATTGTTGTGTAAATTATCATTTTGTATAGACAGTGTGACATTTAGTTCCTGAAACATAAATATATATTCATTAGTGATCATTCTGCCAAAGGACTATGTTCACACATTTAGAAGATCTTCCCACTCAACTTGTTTCATTCATCAATTCATTGACTTCATTTTATTTGATTACCAAAACTCAACATTTTAAACAGGTTCTGCCATTTGCAAAAGATTCACCGGAAGATCTTTCTACATTTGAAAAGTTAAGTCATCTGGAGCTAGAAGAGGTTACTGACCAAATTCTGTTGGCATTCCTTCATAAAACACCAATTCTAAAGACTCTTATTTTAAAGGTAATTTATTGACTGATTATATTTAATTGAAATTTGCGGAGCTTTATAATCATATATTTCTACTGATGAATTAATGATTATGTCAGGGACTACTCCAAGTTGACCAAGAACTGTTGAATTATGATCTTGTTCATGATTGTTTTCTAACTACTCTTCAAGTGGTAAAGTTTTGGAGTTTTGATGGTTCCAAGCATCAGTTAAATTTTGCTAAATTTGTGATGGCAAATGGTGTTGCCTTGAAGAGGATGAGTTTCATCTCCACTTGGGAGCTACGTAAATTCAATTTGGAAGAAGTAAAAGAGAAGTTGTTCTCATTCAAGAAATGTGGTAGTTTGATTTTAGAATTTTCAACCGTTTAGGTTACTTTTGTTTTACAAGAAGGTCAAGAATGCATGATTATTCCCTGTTTTATATATTGTAATTCATTTGTTTCATTCATTCCAGATTATCATGGATTTGTTTTATGATAATTCAGTTGTGCCGTTCATTCTAAAATTGGATTTTAGAATTTTCAGTAGTTTAGGTGACTCTTGTTTTACAAGAAGGTCAAGAATACATGATTATTTTTATGGATTTGAAAAGTTTGATCCCACTTGGTAGCTACGCAACTCTAATTTAGAAGAAGTAAAAAAGTAGTTCTCATTCAAGAAATGTTTTAGTTTGATTTTTGAATTTTCAACCGTTTATGAAAGTCTATTGACAAGTGGGAGAAAACTCATAATTCAACAATAGAGTGGCCGAGTGGGTAGATAGTATTTTTGGTCTTTTTATATAATTACACTTATGCTATTTAACATTCGGATTTGATGATAATTAATTAATAAACTGTTTTAATTAGAGTAAAATTTAGAAATCAGATTAATGTCTTCACTAGGGTGGCAAAATGGACTTGACCCACTGGTCCAGCTCATTTTTCCCAACTTTTTTGTAAAAGTTATTGATTGAGGTTAAAGTTACTTTTAATAAAATGCATGATAAATGTTTTTGTAACTCAGTTTTTCGATCTTATGATTATTTTTACTATATTTTATTTAAAACTAGTAAAATTTTACAAAGCAAAACCAAACCAATTTAATTTAATTGTTTCTTATTTTTTATTTTAACTCATGAACATCAGAATTTGAGGGCGAGGCAAACAAAAAAAAACTAAATGCATGTTTGATTGTAGTTTTAGTTTTCAATTTTTAAAACAGTTTTCATAAATAATTTTTAAAAAGTTTTCAGAAGAAGGAAACAGTTTGAATAACATGTTTTTTAACATTTTGAAAACTGAGATTTGAAAACAAAAAATTGAAACTGAAAACATTTTTAGCTGTTTTGGTTTTTTAGTTTTAAAAAATTAAAATGATAATTGTTTTCAAAAACAGTTTTTAAAAACATGTCGTATCAAACGGACAAACAAAATGACCCTAACAATCATCTTCAAGACTTCAACCTTATCCAGAACGACCCGAAATCCTTATTTAGGACATCCATTGAGCCCTCCTCAAGCAAAGAAACAACATCACCAAAACCCCCAAGAACAAGAAGGGAACTAGAAGAAGAACCAATATGTGAAATAGAGCCTATGCCGACAGCAGCGCCACCCACTGTTGAGGAAGGAAGAACCTTGAACCTTCCAACCTCCTAGCACATGACGACCTCCTCCACCAAACCAAAATCACGAATGCAACCAAACTCCAACACCTGATCCGACCCAACCTCACGGGAAGTGACAAGAAACTTATGGCAGATCACCCCATAGCCCCCACCCCTACCCCAAGACCATAAACAACCTTGTGCAAGAATATATTTTTTTACCTTAGCAGTGGCGATAACATTTTATAGAAGAAATAATAAACGTTTGTATTTCATTAATTTACAATGATATTGTGTATCTATATATACACGTACGTACAGACCAGTAATTTAACATATTTGCATTGTTAGTTAAACAATAGGAGAACTAACAACTAGATATAAATATCTGTAACAAACTTGTATTTCAAATATCAGTTTTTAAGATAATTTTTATTTTATTTAAAATTCAAAAACAATATTATTATAAATATTTGTGTATTTTTAATGTCTCATAATTGATAATAGGTTAAAAGGAAATGATAAAAACAAATGACAATTGTTTTAGCACCAAAGTGATCCACAACAGATTGCTATGAGAATAATTTCCTGATACTTTGAGATCATACTACATTTAATATGTCTTTTCCAATATATCTTTTTTTATGCACAATTCATAGGTCGAACTATTGACTAAATGCTTAAGAAGGCGTATAATTACCTATCAATTATATTGGACAAAATAATAAAATAAACAAAAAAAAAATGAACTGTTGAATTAATCATATAACTATGTTTTTTGTCACTTGCTTACACACCCTAATCTAAAATGATTCATATACAAACATTTCATAGTTTTTAGTCCTTAAAGAAAATTATTGAATCATTTTTTAAAAAATTCAATGATTAAGTCAATTTCATCCACTTAAAACGAATTTGTATCCTTTTATGTGTCACATTTTGTCTTTCATAATACTCCCTCCGTTCCCTATTATAAGTCACATTTTTTGAAAAAAATTTGTTATAAAATATAAGTCACTTTCTAATATCTAGGAAGCATTATAAAATAATTTTTTCCAAGTTCACCCTCATATTTAATATTAAAGAGATGATAAACTTTAGAAGTATTAACTTGGAGAGAGAAAATCATAGGAAAGTAAATAAGGGTAATCTAGGAAAGTAAATCCTTTTTTTGACAAATTTATTACTAGTAACTACTTTTCTTAATCTAAGAGAATTAGTTATTTGAGACTTATATATATAGGAACGGAGGGAGTAGTAAACGGTTGAGTAAGTCGATGCATAATTTTTTGAAATAAGCAAGTAAATGTGTCTTCTTCACTTTATGATTTAGACTGTCATTTTTTTTAAAAGAATGTTTTAGTTTTGATATTCCAGAAAAGGCTTAATTCTCAAATTGGTTCATGTCTTTGTCTCGCCGTCTGAACTAGGTTCTTTGTCGGATTTTTTTTTTGCAAAAGGTCCTCTATTATGTAAAACGTTTGGAGTAAGTCCTCGCCGGAGTCCAGAGCTCCGGTGAGTGATAATTTGGCCCGCTGACTATATTAATGATGCCTATGTGAAAAAAATTAAAAAATGATACATCACATAATTAAATTAAATTAAATTATCCAAAAAAAAAACTCAGATCATCTCCTTCCTCTATAACCAAAAAAATCATCTCCTTCATCTTCAATTCTCATAATTGAACCCATAATTTTTTTTCCAGAAATTCATCCCATCTCTCCTTCTCCTTCATCTTCTTCTTCTTCTTCTCCAACCAGAACAGAACCCCAACCCCACCACCACCTGCAACCGAAACCTCCACCCCCACCCCAGCCAATCCCCACTTGCAATCGGAACCCCAATTAAATAAAACTCTTGTCACCCGAATATATTTTTTTCATATTTAGTTTTTATTTTTTTACCTTTAAAATTTATTATTTTTAACTATTTTCTATTTTTATCGTTTTGTAGATCATTTCAATTTTTGACTCTTCTTTTTTTATCCTAGCAAAGCCTCCTCCGCGGCTCACCGTCGATGTTGACTGCTGCACCGTCGACTTTCTTGTAAGTCGTATTCCCATGTCCGACTCTGTATTTGTTTGATTCACTCAATAACAACAATATATACAAATTATATTCAGTCTTGAACACCATCCAACAATGTATAAACTTCAGCATCTTCAATTTTTGGACAATGCTATGTGTGCAAGCGTGCCTATATATAACAATAACAATTCTTGCTATAAACATGGAGTCCCCCAAAAGGCATAAATCCAATGAGGATCAGGACATGAAATGAGTGTGTTTTTAACATTCAATATGAGAAGACAAAAAATGTGCCTAGTAATGTGTTTTTACTTTTTACTGTGTTTTTTATAGTGCATTTTTTAGAGTAAAAACAACAAATTTAGTGGGCTCCATATTCATTCCTCGGCCTCAATATTGAGAGCCCATATATGTTTATTTTTTTTGTATTTTTCTTTCATATATGAACAACAAAAATGTGCCTAGTCGTTGCTTTTCCTTCTGACTGACTCGACGTGACTTGATGTTTCAGTGTGTTAGTAGACTTGACCACACTGCCTCTAGGTCCAGCCTGTTTTATGTCCTTGTTCTGCTCTGTTGTTATTTCCTATAACTTTTTTCGTAGGCTAGTTCCTTGCATAGCTCACTCAGTCTCTGAAGCTATTCACCATCACCCTTTTCTCCATTTGTTCTTTCTCGTTTTTCACAGTATTGAGCTCTTTCGTTTCGTAGTCCTCGTCGACACCAACACTGGTAAGAACCATGAACTCTGTACTCGAATCTCAGTGAGGAGTCTTGAGCATCATTGCAATCATCCATCTATTCAAACCTCATCTTCTTCAATTAGTATGTGATATATATAGTAATGTGCTTGTTGCTTGTACTTATTTTTGTAGGTACTTGTTATCAACATGGAATCCCACAAGAAGCGTAAATCCAGTAAGGGTCAAGACATGATAAGTAACCTCCCTGACTTCATTATTGGTCGCATTCTTTCTTTTCTCCCTACCAAATATGCAGTCCGTACAAGTGTTTTATCCAAGAATTGGACATACAAATGGACATTCATCACCAATCTGAACTTTAGAGATAGAGTGGGTTATTCTTCCAAAATAGTTAGAAAAATTGTCTTCTTGAGCTTTGTGTACAGAGTACTACTTCATCTCAATAGTTCAAGCATCCAGAGTTTCTCACTTGATTTATTTGGGAAGTACGAATCTTTGCATGTGGATCAGTGGATATCTGCTGTTGTAAGCCGGAGAGTGAAAAAGCTTTGGATCAAGCTTTACCTTATTTCAAACAAGGATCAAGCTTTACCCTCGCATTTCCTTCTGAGATACAGGTCTTTAGAGGAACTGGTGCTAAAGGTGGAACGTTGTGATATTAAAGTTCCCACCTCTGCTCTTTTTCCATCCCTCACCCTCCTGAAGTTGTCTGGAATCCAGTTTATTGGTGGCCCTTCTAATGAATCTGGAAATGTTCAACTTGATTTCCCAGTTCTGAGAACTTATAAGACAGATGAGTGCACTTGGTCATCAAGCTTAAAGTGTGTCACTTTAGAAGCACCTCTGCTTAAAGTGGTTTCTATAGAGAACTTTAGACGTCGGTCTGCATCTAATAATTCATATACTGTCCTAAAGTTTTGTGTTTCAAGTCTTGCAGAATTCACTTATAAAGGTTATCTACTACCGGAAACTATTGTGTTTGATCTATCTGCAGCACATATTGCTTCTGCTAAGATTGAAGTTGATATATATGAGGAGGAGATTAGTGTGCAAGAAAATGTGGCTCTTTCTAGTAAGCTTCTGAAGCAATTTCATAATGTAGAATTTTTGAAGTTTGGGAAGTCAGAGAAGAAGGTACTTTTCCTCACTTCATCATATTCAACCAAAATGCAAACTATCATTTTGTGAACTATCATTTTGTATGTCAAAGTTATGTTTTCATTAGTGATTCTGCCAAAGGATTGTGATTAAAGTGACTTTCAGATGGTTTATGGTTTACTCAAATAAATTTATCAACGAGAATAGAGTTATATATCTCATCGTCAGATAATTTAGAATAATTTCCCCTGCTAAATAACAATCTCAGTAAATATATCACATTAGTATGAACATGAGGAAATAAAACTGGTAGTGAGAAACTTCAGTGGTCCAAACACCCTATTCATGATTATAAATATTTGATCCTTCAAGATTTCAAATTTGTTCCATTCTTTAATTCATATGTTGGCTTCATTTCATTTCACTACCAAAACTTAAACAGATTTTACCGCTATTCCGCTAACAAAAGATTCTTTGGCAGATCTTCCTACATTTGAAATGTTCAGTCATTTGGAGCTAGCAAATGTTACTGTTGAAATTCTTTTGGCATTACTCCTGAAAACACCATATCTAAAGACTATAATTTTTCACTCATTGACCGATTTGAACTGCTAGTCACAAGCTAATTAAATTTTTTAAACATACTTCCGGACCTTTTCATTTTGTGACTAGAGATGAGCTTTATATCAAATTTATTTAGTTTTCCATCATGTCTTGTTTGGAATTTGCGGAGCTATATAATAATATACTTCTACTGCTGAATGATTGTGGTTAACTAGATACTCATACTACTCTAACTGGACCAAGAACTGATAAATTATGACCGTTTGACTGTGCCTGACTGTTTTTAAATACTCTTCAAATGACAAAAGTTTGAGTTTTGATGGTTGTGAGCATGAGTTAAGTTTTGCTAAGTTTGTGATGGAAAATGATCTTGCCTTAAGAAATGTCGTAATGTTATGATTTTGGAATTGACAACTTAGGTTAATAGAGGTTTACAAGGACATGGGATGAATACAACTTTATTCCATGTTTTATTGTAAATCATTTGAGCCCTTCATGTCATGTGCCTTCCATTTGCTTATTTTAATAAGCATGCTAATTTAGTGCAAAATTCTTTGCACCTAGTGTCAAGGAAACCTATATGAACAAAACTAATTTTATTATTGTTGAACAGGGGTGGCTAGCAAAAGATTCATTGAAAGATCTTCCTTCATTTGAAATGTTAAGTCATGTGAAGCTAAGAAATGTTATTGGTGAAACTCTTTTGGCCTTACTTTTCAAGACACCAAATCTAAAGACTCTTATTTTCCAGGTGAGTTGAGTTATTGACTCAATTTGAACTGCTAGTCAGGAGCTAGTTGAATTTTATTAACATACTTTCAACATTTACAATATTTGTATTTTGTGAATAGTGATGGGCTTTGCCTGTAATTCATTTAGTTATTCCATTATGTCTTAATTGGATTTTGTGGAGCTATATACTAATATATTTTTGCTGATGGATGATTATGTCGGGAACTACTCCAAGTTGACCAAGAAGTGTTGAATTATGATGGTGTGCCTGATTGTTTTTTAACTACTCTTCAAGTGGTAAAGTTTTTGAGTTTTGATGGTTCCGAGCATCAGTTAAGTTTTGCTAAATTTGTGATGGCAAATGCTCATGTCTTGAAGAGGATGAGTTTCATCCCTACTTGGAAGCTACCCAAGTCGAATTTGGAAGAAGTAAAAGAGAAGCTGTTCTCATTCAAGAAATGTTGTAGTTTGATTTTAGAATTTTCAACCGTTTAAGTTACTGAAGATTTACATGGTTATTACATGCTTTAATTTATATATTGTAATTCAGCTGTGTCCTTCATTCTGTATAACAGGGATTTGTTTATTTGAATGAACATGATTATTTTTAGTTCAAACTTCATACAAAAGTCGACTTTGTCATGTAATGTTAAGGAAAGTCGATTGACCAGTCAGTCAAGTGTGGTAGAAATACATAAAAGGAAAATGTAGAGTGTACATAAGAAAATTAGGAACAAACCATGCTCCCACTAACAGTTACATAAAAATCTTCTCATGAAGAGCTCGATTATAGTGAGGAGGAATGAGAGGAAATTTTCCTGCAGTACTTATACTTGTGTATGACATATCCTTGCAATTAAAGTTAAGATTATTACTATTAGGCGTAATTTATATTGGTGTTCTAAATTTTAGTATAAATTTGACTAGTTAAATTTATTTCTAGCTCTTATAGTCCTTGAATCTTGGTGAGTCTTGAGAATCATTGCTATCATCTTTTTTTTTTGAACTAAACATATTGCCATAAATTAAACGGACAATGAAGTCCTTACATCAGAATCAAGAAATTCAATCAAATCCGGAAGATCTTCCTCTACCGAAACAACATTCGATAGAGAGAACGCATTCCAAACTATCGTCTATTTATTCAAACTCCATCTTCTTCCTTTTTTATACAATGTTATCTCATAATTATTTTTCAAGGAACTTGCTTTAAACATGGAATCTCCCAATAGGCTCTCAATGTTGCTTTCACACCTCTGTTTGAGGTGGACAAATGTGGAAGGAAGAGAGAGATAGAAAGAAAATAAAAAGTAAGAGAGAGAAAATATGAGATGTGATAGATAATAAGAGGAGAGAGATGAAAATTAAAATAAGTGGAAATGAGGTGTATAAAAAATGAGGTGTAAACATATCATTATTGTTGAACCCATCAACATTTTGATGATCAAGAAATGTCGTAGATTTTAGAATTTTCAACCGTTTAGGAAAGTCTATTGTCAACCTTGAAGTTATTGATTGAGGTTAAAGGTATAGCTTTTAATAATAACGCGTGATTTTTTTTTTGAATGACATGATAAATATTTTTTGGTATTGGTATTGGTGAGACTTTCTTATTGAACACACATAACCTTAAAAGATAAAGAATGAATAATATTGTGATAGTGCCAACATGTAAAAAGTAAAAGATTTCTTAACATTTGCTCGCACAACCTACCCTTCTTCCTGCCAAAATATGGATTGAGTTGAAACTTTGGAACGAAATATTAAAAGTGGACTAGCCCAACCCTACTCACATTTCAGCGGGTTAGCGACGGGTCGGATCAAGCCCGCCTCGCCAACTCATATTGCCACTCACAGTCATTTTTCAACTTTGTCATTCGGTTCTCCCATTACAATTTACAATATCAATCGTTGATTATTTGATATAAATAGTGATTTTTATACGTTCAAAAAAAACTTCATTTTTATTGGCCGACAAAAAAGCTTCATTTTTATTTAAAATACACATTTTACCCCTCGAATAAGTTAACCTTAGTTAAAATGAGGCTAATGGAATATTTTTTGTAACTTAGTTTTTCTTTTGTTTGTTTAGATGTTATGAATATTTTTACTATATATTATTTAAAACTAGTAAAATTTTACAGAGCAAAACCCTCAACATTTTCAATGCTCCATTCTCCAATCCTTTGATTTCATTTTATATGATTTCCAAAACTCAACAGGTATTTCCGCAGTTAGCAAAAGATTCCCTGGCAGATCTCCCTACATTTAAAAGGTTAAGTCAGCTGAATCTGGGAAAGGTTACTGGTGAAATTCTCTTGGCATTACTTCCAAGAACACCAAATCTGAAGGCTCTTATTTTTGTGGTAAATTATTAACTGAAGTACTATCATGTCACAAGCTATTTTATTTTTATAAACATACTTCCAAACTTTTGTATATATGGATTTTTAGTGATGAGCTTTCTGTGATTCTATCTAATTCATTGAGTTCTTTTTTTTTCCCAATATGTCTTGGAATTTTCTGAATGATGATGATCAGGAACTACTCCAATTTGACCAAGAACAGCTGAATTATGACTGTGTGCCCGATTGTTTTTCAACTACTCTTCAGGTGGTAAAGTATTTGAGTTTTGATGGTTTTGAGCATGAGTTAAGTTTTGCTAAATTTGTGATGGAAAATGTTGTTGCTTAGAAGACGATGAGGTTCATCCCTACTTGGGAGCTATTCAGCTCCAATTTGGAAGAAGTAATAAAAGAGAAGTTGTTCTCCTTTAAGAAATGTTTTCTAGTTCCATGATTTTGGAATTTCGATCCGTTTAGGTTACTGAAAGTTTACCAAGATGGCCAAGAATACAACATACTTCATTTGTGCTGCGCGCCTTCCAAATGACAGCTGGGATTTGTTTCTTTGAATGAGCATGATTATTTAGTGCTAATTTTGTTTATCTCAGGAGAGGTTAAGGAAAGTGTTTTGAACAAAGACATTTTGATTCATTTACACTTCTCTTTCTTTTTCCTCTAATTTTCGCCAACTTTTTCTTACTATGTATCTCTTTTTTACTTATCTCATCATTATCTTTCATTTTTCTCTTTTTTATTCAACTCTAGAATCTCCTCTTGTTGTAAGTGTAAAATGAGTGTGTATAATATTTTTCTTTGACTAATCAAGTGTGTGCTACATAAAATTAGCAATAGAGTGGGTATATAGAAGTTTTGGTGCCGTCTAATATAATTACACTTATGTTTTGGATATTGAATGAAGGATAATAAAACATTTGGATATGATAATCAAATAATAAAATGTTTGAACTAGATAATTTTAAAAAATATTATTATAATAATGTTCTCATGGTATTTTTTTAACTTTCTCATTCGGCTCTTCCCACTACAATGTAAACAATTGAGTTGAGTTTAATTGATATGCATTGTCACTATAAAACAGTTTTACACTGACAACGCTAATGTTGCAGAATTCAATTGGGTGACTTTGTAAATAAAGTTTACACTAACGGTGCACACACATTAAATGCTTGAGTTTTTATATAAGTGGTGGTTGTTTAAGTTTAATTAAATTAAATATTTAATATATATTAAATAAAACTCTTGTCATCTAAATATAATTTTTTCATATTTAGTTTTTATATTTTTACCTTTAAAATTTATTATTTTTAACTCTTTTATATTTTTATCGTTTTGTAAATCATTTCAATTTTTTAACTTCTAATTTTACCCTAGCAAAGCCTCCTCCGCGACTCACTGTCGGTGTTGGCTGATGCGCTGTCGACTTTCTTGTAAGCCGTATTCCCGTCTCTGACTCTTGTATTTTATTTTATTTTTTGCTAATTCCGACTCTGTATTTGTTTGATTCACTCATTAACAACAATATATACAAATTATATTCAGTCTTGAACACCATCCAACAATGTATAAACTTCATCATCTTAATTTTTGGACAATGCTCTATGTGTGCAAGCGTGCCTATATATAACAATAACAATTCTTGCTATAAACATGGAGTCCCCCAAAAGGCATAAATCCAATGAGGATCAGGACATGAAATGAGTGTGTTTTTAACATTCAATATGAGAAGACAAAAAATGTGCCTAGTAATGTGTTTTTACCTTTTTATAGTGTTTTTTTTAGAGTAAAAAACAACAAATTTATTGGGCTCCTTATTCATTCCTCGGCCTCAATCTTGAGAGCCCATATGTTTATTTTTTTTGTATTTTTCTTTCATATATATATAAACATCTTTTTCTATTATTACAACTTCACTTCACTTCACATAGCTCACTTAGATTCTGAAGCTATTCACCATCACCTTTTTCTCTTTTTTCACAGTATTGAGCTCTTTCGGTTCGTAGTCGTCGTGGACACCAACACCGGTAAGAACCATGAACTCTGTACTTCTACTGTACCCCTTTGATGATTCTTTATGTTTTAAATCGAGTACTATATGTTAAGCATTCCTAATTAGCAACCCACTACACATACTCACAATGTCTATTTGCATGCGCTAGCTGTTCATTGCTATTGCACCTCTCAAACTAATAAATCAATTTTGGCTTTGTAAAATGCATAATGCATGTTGTGATGCTTGCTGAAATCAGATAAACTTTCAAGCTTTGTCAATTCTTAAGCCAAAGTCAAGTTGAATACAAATAGCTGGTACAATGTTAATGGTGCCCGTTTCTTAGTATCCCTCCATCTCCATGCATGTAAAAAGAAAAGCTAGATACCCTCATTTCACATAATATTGCAGTCTTGAGCATCATTGCAATGATCCATTTATTCAAACCTTATCTTCTTCAATTTTTAGACAATGTTATGTGTGTGATATATAGTAATGTGCTTGTACTTATTTTTGTAGGCACTTGCTATCAACATGGAATCCCGCAAGAGGCGTAAATCCAATAGGGTTCAAGACATGATAAGTAACCTCCCTGACTTCATTATTGGTCGCATTCTTTCTTTGCTTCCTACAAAAGATGCAGTCCGTACAAGTGTTTTATCCAAGAGATGGATATACAGCTGGACATTCATAACTGATCTGCACTTTGAAGATAGAGAGCGATATTCTTCCAAAAAAATCAGAAAAAATGACTTCTTGAGCTTTGTGTACAGGGTACTTCTTCATCTGAATAGTTCAAGCATCCAGAGTTTCTCACTTGATTTATCAGAGAAGTACGAATCTTTCCATGTGGATCGGTGGATATCTGCTGTTGTAAGCCGGAGAGTAAAAAAGCTTTGCATCAATCCAAAGAAGAAACAGCTTTGCAGTAAATTTCCTTTCTTTCAGAGCACCAAGGAAGCCATTTCCTCTCATTCTCTTCTGAGATACAGGTCTTTAGAGGAACTGGTGCTAAATGTGGATCGTTGTGATATTAAAGTTCCCACCTCTGCTCTTTTTTCATCCCTCACAGTCCTGAATTTGTCTGGAATCAAGTTTATTAGTGGCCCTACTAATAAATCTGGAAATGTTCAACTTGATTTCCCAGTTCTGAGAACTTATAAGACAGATGATTGCACCTGGTCATCAAGCTTAAAGTGTGTCACTTTAGAAGCACCTCTGCTTAAAGTGGTTTCTATAAAGGACTTTAGACGTCGGTCTGCATCTAATAATTCATATACTGTCCTAAAGTTTTGTGCTTCAAGTCTAGCAGAATTCACTTATAATGGTTATCTACTACCGGACACCATTGTATTTGATCTATCTGCAGCACATATTGCTTCTGCTAATATTGATGTTGATATATATGAGGAGGAGATTAGTGTGCAAGAAATGGTGGCTCTTTCTAGTAAGCTTCTGAAGCAATTTCAAAATGTAGAATATTTGAAGTTTGGGATGTCAGGGGAGGAGGTACTTTTCCTTACTTCACCATTTCCAACCAAAAAAAAGAGTAAACTATCATTCTGTATGTCAAAGGATTCTGCCAAAGGATTGTGATTAAAGTGACTTTCAGATGGTTTATGGTTTCCTCAAATAAATTTAACAACGAGAATACAAGATATATATATATATCTCATCGTCAGATAATTTAGAATAATCTCCCCTGCTAAATAACAATGTCAGTAAATATATCACATTAGTATGAACATGAGGAATTAAAACTGTAAGTGAGAAACTTTAGTGGTCCAAACACCCTATTCATGATTATAAATATTTGATCCTTCAAGATTTCAAATTTGTTCCATTCTTTAATATATATATGTTGACTTCATTTCATTTCACTACCAAAACTCAACATTTTGTTTGTTGTTAAACAGGTTTTACAGCTAACAAAAGATTCTCTAGCAGATCTTCCTACATTTAAAATGTTAAGTCATTTGGAGCTAGCAAATGTTACTGCTGAAATTTCTTTGGCATTACTCCTGAAAACACCATATCTAAAGACTCTAATTTTTCAGGTAAGTTATTGACTCATTGACCAATTTGAACTGCTAGTCACAAGCTAATTAAATTTTATAAACATACTTTCAAACTTTTGCAGATTTGCATTTTGTGACTAGATCGAGATAAGCTCTATATCTAATTTATTTAGTTTTCCATTATGTCTTGTTTGAAATTTGCGGAGCTATAGAATAATATACTTCTACTGCTGAATGATGGTGGTTAATTAGATTCTACTCTAACTTAACTAAGAACTGATGAATTATGACCATGTGCCTGACTGTTTTTAAATATTCTATAAGTGGCAAAAGTTTTTGAGTTTTGATGGTTCTGAACATCAGTTAAGTTTTGCTAAGTTTGCGTTGGAAAATGCTCTTGCCTTGAGAGGATGAGTTTCATTCCTAATGGAAGCTAACTAGCTAAGTGACTCCAATTTGGAAGAAGTAAAAGTGAAGCTGTTCGTATATTTAAGAAATGTCGTAATGTTATGATTTTGGAATTGTCAACTTTGGAATACAACTTTATTTCATGTTTAATTGTAAATCATTTGTGCCCTTCATGTGCCTTCTAGATGACATGGATTTGCTTATTTTAATAAGCATGCTAATTTAGTGCAAAATTCTTTGCCGTGTTAAGGAAACCTATTATGAACAAAACTCAACAATGTTATTATTGTTGAACAGGTGCGGCTAGCAAAAGATTCATTGACAGATCTTCCTTCATTCGAAATGTTAAGTCATCTGGAGCTAGGAAATGTTACTGGTGAAATTCTTTTGGCATTACTTTTCAAAACACTAAATCTAAAGACTCTTATTTTCCATGTGAGTTATTAACTCGATTTGAACTGCTAGTCACGAGCTAATTGAAATTTACTAACTTTCAACAGTTTCAATATTTGTATTTTGTGAATAGTGATGTGCTTTACATGTAATTCATTTAGTTATTCCATTATGTCTTAATTGGATTTTGTGGAGCTATATACTAATATATTTCTACTGATGGATGATTATGTCAGGAACTACTAGTTGACCAAGAACTGTTGAATTATGATTGTGAGCCTCATTGTTTTTTAAATCTTCAAGTGGTAAAGTTTTTGAGTTTTGATGGATCCGAGCATGAGTTAAGTTTTGCTAAATTTGTGATGGAAAATGCTCTTTTCTTGAAGAGGATGACTTTCATCCCCACTTGGAAGCTACGCAAGTCAAATCTGGAATAAGTAAAAGAGAAGTTGTTCTCATTCAAGAAATGGTGTAGTTTGATTTTAGAATTTTCAACCGTGTAAGTTACTGAAGATTTACAAGAAGGTCAAGAGTACATGGTTATTCCATGCTTTATATATTGTAATTCAGCTGTGTCGTTCATTCTGGATAACAGAGATTTGTTTATTTGAATGAACATGTTTTTATTTAGTTCAAACTTCAAAGTCTTTGTCATGTAATGTTAAGGAAAATCTATTGACCAGTCAAGTGTGGGAGAAATACATAAAAGGAAAATGTAGAGTGTACATAAGTAGATTAGGAACAAAACATGCTCCCACTAACAGTTACATAAAAATTAAAACGCTAAAACTCGTACAAAGTCCTAAACAAATAATTGACTTATGAGTTTTTTTTAGATAAGCAAAAATGTATTAATAGGGAGTACAAGGGGTACTCAACCAAAAATACAATAGTGTTTGTTCCAGCAAGAGTTGGCAGGTGCCGATCCAAAGGATGTAGGGAAATTCGCATAAACCTGACCGAAAGCTTCTAGCCCACTACCTCAGTGGACTAGAGCTGGGGGCTACTGTTCTGGGACGACCAGGGAAGGGTGTCACCCGATCGAGACGACCAGGTAGGGGTGTCACCCGTGTGAGACGACCAGGTAAGGGTGTTACCCGAGTGAGGCCCAATATGGACGACCAGGTAGCCGTGTTACCCGAGTAGACTCGATCACGAGCGGGACGGCGCTCACCCCTAGCTCGAGGACATGGACCCCACCACCTAGGGGTTGACCTAGGCCAACCACCCTACGGAACTAGGGTGGTTGGATGGTGGGCCCCCTAGGCAATCTAAACCGTTGGATCGCTGCAAACCGCAGAGGGAGCAGGAGGATCCAACGGCCCTTGACCCACCAGTACGAGCCATGCATGACGTTGCATGGCTCCAACCCTAATACCCCAACTTGTATATAAGGGGGGCAGCTCACTCATTCTAAGGTACGTTACTCTCTCTAATTTCTACTACCCCTTTGCTCGATTCCTCTACTCACTTTGGCATTGGAGTCCCTTGCAGGAGCCCCTCCCGGGTCCGTCCCGCAACTCAGTGCACATGCTTCTTTTCTTCACTTGGCAGCCCTGCTCTCGTGGTCCACCCGATCATTTGGCGCCGTCTGTGGGGATCGAGTAAACTTTTCCTTCACCACGTGCCGTCAGAGACAAGTGCAGCAGCAACGAGCAATGGTAGAAATCCGACAGACCTCTCGCCGTTTCAACCGAACCCCCGAGGGTCATGTGGAGACTCTGGACGAATCCGCGAACCACCAACACTCCCCCCGACCCTAGAGGACTACCCCTCCGACTCCTCCCCGGGGGCGATCCCCGGAGACAGGGATCCTTACCCCCCATGCCGCGCACGAAGCCCTGTGCAGGCTGGAGGCCCGGGTTAGGGCGATGGAGGAGGAACATCCTCTAGAGGAAGGGCAGGAGCGCAATGTCCAAGCCCGCAACACTCGGGACGAGATCCGCGCCCTTCGAGCGCGCCTCCGCCAGCTGGAGGAACTGGAAGATCTCTCTAGACAAGAACCGGCGTTCTCTCAGGAGGGGGAAACGGGAAGGAGGCCACCTCCCCCGTCAGACCACCACAACGATCATGGCCAAGAACAAACCACTGAAAGGGCCGTGAATCAACCCCCCCATCACCGCAGGTACCACTCCCCGCGCAGAAGTTACTCCGGACGGAGGAGCCCCGTTTCCACCAGGGAACCATTCAGGGACTCGACCCGCCCACATGGCACCCTGGTGACCTTACCTCAGACGATCAATGGCCCTCTCTCTCCAGACATCATGGCGACCCCTTTCCCCCCAGGATGGTCAAGGCCCAAAATGAAGCTCTATGAGGGTGACTCCGACCCGACGGAGCACATCAACTTCTTCGTGGGAGCCATGCAGTACGCCGGGGCTACTGACCCGATCTACTGCTGCTGCTTCCCGATGAGTTTGGGGAAGGGCCCGATGAACTGGTTCCAAAACCTCCCCAACAACTCCATCCACAACTGGGAAGGAGTCTTGTCCAACTTCTTGACCCAGTATTCCTCGATAAGAAACATTCCGAAGTCAGAAGAAACATTGGCCCTGATCAAGCAGGGCGAGAAGGAATCCCTGAAGGCTTTCCTTAACCGCTTCAACAAAGAAGCAGGAGACATTCCGGACCTCCTCCCTCAGGTCCGCCTGATCTTGGTACGACAAGCGCTTAGGCCAGGTCCTTTCCTAACTTCTTTGGATGGAAAGAAGGCCCGGACACTGGAGGAATTCCAGACCCGATCAGAGAAATATATTAACATGGAGGGGCAGCAACATTAAGGTCCACCAATCAGAACCCAGGCCATCGGCTCTCTGAGAAAGCCCGAGACCCCGGTGAACCTAAGCGCGATCGCGAACAGCGACGGAAGAGCCAGGATGAGAAAAAGCAGAAGCGGAAGAAGTTCGATAGTTACACCCCCCTGAACTCTTCCCTCTCCCTCATCTTGCGGGAGAGAGCCTCTACTGACCTCAGGGACAAACCTCCCCCACTACTCACACGGGGGGATAAGCTGGATTCCAAGAGGTTTTGCGAATTTCATGACAGCCCCGGTCACAACACGGACGAATGTCTGAACCTGAAAGACAAGGTGGAAGAGCTGGTTAGAATCGGGAGATTGTCAAAGTATGTCGCCATCTCCTCAGGCCACCCCCCTCGTCCACATTCGCCACCTCCCAGACGATCACCCACCCCACCCAGGGCCCGGGCCCGGACCCCCCCAGGAATCGTGCACGTACACCTCCTCGAGAAAGGAGCCCCCGTCGTAGAACCCCCGACCGGCGCAGGAGTCCCGGGCGCCACTCTCCAGAACGGCGGGACCGAGATGATGTACGACGACGCCACGGGACCAACCTGGTCGACGTCGGCTCGATTGCTGGAGGATGGGCAGCAGGTGGACCGTCAAACAACAGTCGGAAGAAAAGCACTCGAGTTATGATGTCAGCCGCTGGGAGGCCCCGTCCTAACTCCCTTCGTACAACGCAGCAGAAAGTTCCCATCACCTTCACAGAAGACGACTACGGCTCGGACACCGGCGAGGAGGACGACTCGATCGTCGTAGAAGCCCTCATCGCAAACGGTAAGGTACGACGAGTACTCATCGATACAGGTAGTTCTGCTGACATTATGTTTTACGATGCTTACAAAACCCTAGGCTTATCTGTGAAAGACCTGATCCCCTATGACCATGATCTGATCGGGTTCACTGGGGACAGAGTCCTACCGTTAGGATATTTTGATGCATACCTCTCCCTAGGAGACCCTAATGTTTGCAGGACTATCAAGGCCCGGTTCTTAGTGGTGAAATTCCCAACAGCCTACAACGCCATCATCGGCAGACCAAGCCTCAATGTCTACCGAGCCATCATCTCCACCCACCACCTGATGCTGAAATACCCGTGGGCCGGTAGGGCAATTTCCGTACGCGGAAACCTAACCATGGCCAGGGGATGTTATAACTCTAGCTGCAGATTGGCGCGTGAGGATCGCAAGAGGAAAGAACCCGACCGAGGTAAAAGGGTCGAAAACTTCCATCTCCGAGCAGGTGCGTGCTTGGCGGACATCGATCCACGAATGGACCAATCCAGAGAGGACCAACGTCTAAAGCCGGACGGGGAATCACGGTCAGTCCAGATCGGCCGTGGCCTCGAGCAAACCACCAAACTGGCGCGAGACCTCCCTCGAGATCTTTCCAATCGACTTGAGACCCTCCTGAGAAGCAACGGGCACCTATTTGCGTGGTCGTCCGCAGATATGCCAGGCATCGACCCGGCATTCTGCAGTCACAAGCTATCAGTAGACCGTAGATTCAAGCCAGTGGCCCAGAAGAAGAGGCAGATGAGCGCGGAGAAGCAGGAAGCTATCAAGGAACAGACAACAGAACTTCTGAAAGCCGGGATCATTCGCGAAGTTAAGTACACCACTTGGCTCTCGAACGTGGTCCTGGTTAAAAAATCCAACGGAAAGTGGAGGATGTGCGTGGATTACACGGATCTGAACAAAGGATGTGCGTGGATTACACGGATCTGAACAACTCCTCTGGGTACGAATATTTGTCCCTCATGGACGCGTATTCTGGGTACAACCAGATTCCGATGTACAGAGACGATGAAGAGAAGACCGCTTTTATAACCGATCGGGGGACGTATTGCTATACTATGCTCCCATTCGGCCTGAAAAACGCAGTGGCCACCTACCAACGATTGATGACCAGAATCTTCGGGGCGCTGATCGGGAAGTCGGTCGAAGTCTACATTGATGACATCATCGTGAAAACACCAAAGGGGGGCGATCATGCAGCCGATCTGGCCGTCGTGTTCGAACAGCTGAAGAAGTACAATATGCGCCTCAACCCCGAAAAATGCACCTTCGGAGTCAAGAGCGGAAAGTTTCTGGGATATATGCTCACCAGTCGTGGGATTGAACTAAACCCCGAAAAGTGCCAGGCTATTGTAGAAATGAAAAGCCCTAGGACGGTCAAGGAAGTCCAGCAATTGGCGGGGCGGATGGCAGCAATCGGACGGTTTCTCCCGAAGTCTGCCCTAAGAGCCTTACCACTCTATGCCCTGCTAAAGAAAGGAGCAAACTTTACTTGGTCAGAAGAGGCCGAACAGGCTTTCTCCCGGCTGAAAGAGGTTCTCACCTCCCCACCGATCCTATCGAGTCCAAAGCCAGGGGAGCCCCCTATACTTATACTTAGCTGTCCGAGACAAGGCTGTGAGCTCCGTGCTGGTACGAGAGGAAGCGGGAGCCCAGCTTCCGGTCTACTTCGTCAGCCGCTCGCTCAAAGGAGCTGAGCTAAGATATCAGATGCTCGAAAAAGTGGCACTCGCCCTCCTAACCACGGCCAGGCGACTAAGAAGGTACTTCCAGTCTCATAGCATCATTGTCCGCATAGACCAACCGGTCAGGCAAGTCCTCCATAAACCGGATCTAGCCGGTCGAATGGTGGGTTGGTCGATCGAGCTTTCCGAGCATGATATTCGATATGAGCCCAGACGGGCGATCAAGGCGCAGGTCCTCGCAGATTTCCTGGTCGAACTCACGAGCGAAGAAGACCCACCGGCGGAAATTTCCTGGGTCGTCCACGTGGATGGCTCTAGCAACAAAGAGGGGGGCGGCGCCGGGATCGTCCTACAAAGCAACTCAGGAATGATCGTAGAACAGTCGCTGCGCTTTAATTTCCCGGCCACTAACAACCAAGCTGAGTATGAAGCTTGCATCGCCGGTCTGGTGACAGCGCGGGACCTGGGGGCGCAGGACATACTTGTCTGCTGCGACTCCTTACTAGTGGTCTCACAGGCTAACGGAGAGGCGCAGGCCAAGGACCCAATTCTGGAACAATACCTCTCCCACCTGAAGCAGTTGGCTTCCACCTTTCGTAAGGTGGAGTTCCGCCACGTCCCAAGAGCTGAAAATGACCGCGCGGACACCCTAGCAAAGCTGGCTAGCACCGGGAAACCCGGACTGAACAGGACAGTCATTCAGGGCACACTGGTCCTCCCTTACGTCGCGGGCTCCGACCGGTCCGTTGGAATCCACACCTTGAGCGTTGGCACGGACGACGATTGGAGGACCCCTATTGTTAAGAACCTCACAACGGGCTGGCTACCACCCGACAAGTCGGAGGCCAAGAAGCTGACTAGGAACGCTTCCTGGTACACCTTGGTGAACGGAGACCTCTTTAAGAGAGGATTTTCCACTCCTCTTCTTAAGTGCTTATCAAAGGAGCGTGCAGAGTATGTGCTCGCCGAGATCCATGAGGGCAGCTGTGGCCACCACCCCGGCGGGCGTTCCCTGGCGAGAAAGGTCCTCCGAGCCGGCTACTACTGGCCCACCCTGGAGAAAGACGCAGCCGACCACGTTAAACGCTGCGACCCATGCCAGAAACACGCCGACCACCGTTTAGCCCCGCCCGAACGTCTCTCAACTATGGTCTCCCCTTGGCCTTTCCACCAATGGGGAATGGACCTCTTGGGACTTTTTACAACCGCGCCAGGACAGCTGAAACACCTGGTCGTCGCGGTAGACTACTTCACCAAGTGGATTGAAGCAGAACCCCTTGCAACTATCACTTCGGCCCGCATACAACGCTTCTTTTACAAGAACATCATCAGCCGATTCGGGGTACCTGGAGTCCTTATTACCGACAATGGCACACAGTTTGCCTCCCAAGGGTTCAAGGAGCTCGTAGACGGACTACACATCAAACACCACTTCACCTCTGTGGAACATCCCCAGACGAACGGACAAGCCGAAGCGGCAAACCGAGTAATCCTTAGAGGGCTCAAGAAAAGACTGGACGACGCTAAGGGCAACTGGGCAGAGCAACTCGATCATGTCCTTTGGGCATACCGCACAACGCCGCACTCTACGACTGGGGAGAGCCCCTTTCGCCTAACTTTCGGCACAGAGGCGGTGATCCCAGCAGAGATTGGAGAGCCGAGCGCTCGTACCATGGGCCACGACCCGGGACAGAACGACCAACTCATCAATGAAGACCTGGACCTTCTCGCCGAAAGGAGAGCCGTTGCCAATTGCAGGGAGTTGATCACGAAGCAGCATGCAGCTATCCGCTACAGCAAGAAGGTCGTCCACTGCGCGTTCCTACCAGGGGACTTAGTCCTCCGCAACGCCAGCATCGGAGCCCGAGGGACCGAGCGAGGCAAGTTGGCCGCCAACTGGGAAGGCCCATACAGAATAACTGAAGCAACCGGCACCGGCGCCTACAAGTTGGAGAAGCTCTCGGGCGAAAAAATCCCCCGCACTTGGAATGCCACCAACTTGAACCGCTACTACAGCTAGCACTGCCATTCAAACATTTGGAATCGGTTCTGTTTTTCTTTTATTGTCTTAAGTCTAGAATCAAGGAGCTACTTCCAATCCTCCTCTTGTAACCGACATGCACACTTGCGTTATTTAATGAATCAAGAAAGAGCGTTTTGTTAAGTTATTTTCATAGCACCGATCGGAACAAACAACAAGACCCACCGGGCACCAAACCAAAAGACCCACCGGGCACCACCTAAAAGACCCACCGGGCACCAACCTAAAAGACCCACCGGGCACTAAACTAAAAGACCCACCGGGCACTAAACTAAAAGACCCACCGGGCACTAAACGAAAAGACCCACCGGGCACGACAAACAAAAGACCCACCGGGCACGAAATTACAAGACCCACCGGGCACGGCAAATCGAAAGACCCGACCGGGCATGGGATCTAGAAGCCCTCGGGGCACCATAACCACGCGGCCCCGCAAAAAAAAATAATAACAATAAAAAGTCCTACCGGGACAATCACAAGACCCAACCGAGCACGTCGAATAATATAGATCGGAAATAAAACAAACCGAGTAGTGCATCCATTAACATTGATTGTCATTACAAACGGTTACAATAGCCTCGCACGGCTTAGAACACTTGAACAAAATGGAAAAAGGAAAAGACACCAGAACAAAATGAAATTACAACCCCCTCAGGGGGCATTCTCCTCTGGGAAGGTTGGGGTAAATTTTCCTTTGGAATCCACAGTCCCGATCCGGCCTTCGGAGACCACCTTTCGGTACCCGACCGGACCGGTCACCAAGCCCGGATTGACAACTGTAAGCTGGCTCACCGCATTATTGAAAGAAGCCTTGTTAATCTTGGACACGGTGGCCGTCAGCTTTTTCTTGTCTGCTTCCAGAGAGGCGATCCTGGCCTCAAACCCTTTCTTTAGGACCGAATCCTGTTCCCGCTCTTTCAGCAAGGCAGCCTCTACCTCCTTCACGCGAGCCGCGCCGGTCTCCGCTTTCCCCTCCGCAGACTTCAGCCGCCCCTCCAGATCTTCACGAGCCTTCTCGCCGTCCTGAACCTTTTTCTTCAGCTGCTCATTCTCAAGCTTCAGGCTGTCCAGCAACTTGTTTAGCTCTTCGATGGCAGAGCACCCCTCTTCCAGCTCCTTGTTCATGGAGGATATCAGTTGATCATCCTTCTCTGTTTTCTCCCTGAGCTCCTCCAGTTCAGGAATAGTCGACAGCTGGAGATACCTGACAGCAGATGCAGTCTTGAGCGAGGCACGGAGAACATAATTGAGGAGTCCGGCAGGCTCCCGATCACCCAAGTACTTTTGGTCATTCTCCGTCAGCACGAGATCGTCGATCTGCGCCAGGTGCTCCCGGCAGTTGCCAGCCCTAGGACCCCAAATGGACAGCCTTTCAGGCGGGGGTACCACGGTAACGGGCACTGCCCGCTCCGGGTCAGAGCCCTGCACTTCACCATCATCATGATCTTGATGGTCCTCCACTCGGCGCTTCTTCGAGGCCGGGCCCTGGGTACCCTCACCCTCAGAAACCGACCGTCCTTGCTCCTGGACGGGATCGGAGGTCCCCCCAACTACGGCCCCTCCCCCGTCCTCCGGGTCGGGCTGGGGTTGAGTTTCAACATGTCCCTCTTCCCCCTGGGCCACATCATTCCCTTGATCCACCTCTTCATCAGAAGACTGTTCGTCTTCAACCTGTATCGCGTCCAACAAAGTCCTGTCAATGTCCGCCATGCCACCTGCCCAACAATGAAAACAACATTAGCACTCGAAATAGGAAAAAGCAACGGGAAGGAGTATCACAAGTAAGTAGCTTACGCAACAACTTAGCGTTCCTTCGAACGCTATAAGAACACAAGTCATAGCATCGAAGGGGACGAACCGGGACCTTCTTGTCCCCCTCCATGACATAACGGATAGCGCCCATCAACAGCCTCTTGAATTTCAAATCGGTCCCCGACAGGGCCCCCTCGTCCGAGAAACTGAATGAGGTCACCTTTTCCCTATAGTGGGCCGTGTTCCAGGCCAGCAGAAAACGCGCCCGCATCCCGCCCGTCGGTCCTGGCACGAACCACCAGAACGGAGGCGGCGAGGTCGGCGCCACCCGGTAAAATTGGTCCTTGAAGTCTTTATACGAATCAGCAAAGGCTTTGAAGATCGGGAACATCGTCCTCAGAGTAACCATGCCGTGACCGCCGTGACCCTGGGTATGGGCGACCGCAAAAAGATGGAAAAAGAGAGGCAGGGACGGCACCTGCCCAAAAATCGCGCAAGCGGTCTCATAACCGCGCACGAAACCCCAGCCCCCGGGGTGAAGTTGGGAGGGCGCCACCATCATATGACGCAGCACGGAAACCTGAAAGTCGGTTAACGGCATCCGCACCTTCACCTTCTTCATAGTATAAATATGCATATAAATGCCGAATGGGGGGGTCTGCGGGAGCCTTTCTTCCTTGCCAGGCGCAAAAACATCATGCCCCGGACCGATCTGCGTCTCGGATAAATAATACTGTCGCCGGAAGTGTCCCTCGTCCTCATTGGCGTAACAGGACTCGAGCTTCAGTATTTCCCGACACCAATCGTCTAAATGCGCTCGGTCACCCTCCAAATGAGGCCACTTCTCTCGGTCGATCTTTTTCCGTTTCGGAGCATCTTTGCTCATCTTCGGCTTGGAACCTCCCCCGGCCGCTTTGCCCCCGACCGCTTTGCCCTTTTTCTTTTCGGCTCCGGTCATACTTAAACCTGCACAAGGGAAAGCGTCGTTTCAATATCTCAAGTTATTGACCACGACTCAAAGGGGAAAACCAGTAGGATCCGCCTTTGTCCCCGGCAGGGAGAGCAAACCCAGCGCCGGAGGACCGGCCCACGGACCGCCCCTCCGCCACACGGGGGGGGGGAGAGCCAACTCTCTCCCTTCCGAAAAGACGCACCCTAAGAACCCCTAGAGGACGGGACGAGGAGAAGAAGAAGAAAATAAAATGCGGGAGAAGTCGAGGAGAACTCACCAAGTAACAAGAAGAGGACGATCACCGGGAAATGAAAGACGACCGCCTGGAAACTGCGCCTTACGACGACGGAATGGAGAGCTTCAAAGGATGAAAAGATGAGAGCTTGAGGTGCAGAAGAAGAAGGAAAACGCAAATGAAATCTCTTCTGCCCTTTTTATAAGGGAAGTTAGGAACGCTTCACCAAACCCTACGTCTGTAATGATGACCCTAGGGGAGGCGGGAAAACTATCATCCAATCAGCTTCCGCCACGTCAGCAAGGGAAATAAAACGACGTAACGCGTGCCAATTGTTGTCAGACGCATTAATGGCACTGCCAAGACGTCGCTTCATGTTACTGTTACGTAACGTTTGGAACTCGAGTCGTTACCTCGCCGTCCCGAGGTCCACGGGGGGGGAGGGGGGGTGACAACCGTCCCATATCATGAGGATGACAACCGTCCCACATCATGGAGGTGACGACCGTACGATTGACGATCGTCTCGTATCATGGGGATGATGACCGTCCCCTCCGGCTTCATCTTCACCTTCTTAAGCTCACGTCTCACTCATGTAGTAAGGCAGAGCTAGGGGGCAACTTGTTCCAGCAAGAGTTGGCAGGTGCCGATCCAAAGGATGTAGGGAAATTCGCATAAACCTGACCGAAAGCTTCTAGCCCACTACCTCAGTGGACTAGAGCTGGGGGGCTACTGTTCTGGGACGACCAGGGAAGGGTGTCACCCGATCGAGACGACCAGGTAGGGGTGTCACCCGTGTGAGACGACCAGGTAAGGGTGTTACCCGAGTGGGGCCCAATATGGACGACCAGGTAGCCGTGTTACCCGAGTAGACTCGATCACGAGCGGGACGGCGCTCACCCCTAGCTCGAGGACATGGACCCCACCACCTAGGGGTTGACCTAGGCCAACCACCCTACGGAACTAGGGTGGTTGGATGGTGGGCCCCCTAGGCAATCTAAACCGTTGGATCGCTGCAAACCGCAGAGGGAGCAGGAGGATCCAACGGCCTTTGACCCACCAGTACGAGCCATGCATGACGTTGCATGGCTCCAACCCTAATACCCCAACTTGTATATAAGGGGGGCAGCTCACTCATTCTAAGGTACGTTACTCTCTCTAATTTCTGCTACCTCTTTGCTCGATTCCTCTACTCACTTTGGCATTGGAGTCCCTTGCAGGAGCCCCTCTCGGGTCCGTCCCGCAACTCAGTGCACAGGCTTCTTTTCTTCACTTGGCAGCCCTGCTCTCGTGGTCCACCCGATCAGTGTTGCAGAAGGAAAAACAAGAAAAAACAATGTCCTAGTGAATGAAATCAGACCCAAGCTACCAGCACACCCACCAGATACACAAACCCAATAACACGCCCCAATACCACTAACAGCCCTCCATGTAAACCATGAAAATCACAATAACAGCACCCCCAAAACCAGATATAAAATCAGCAATTAAACAGAGCAAAGCAGCAACACAAAACCCTCTAAGATCCACGAATACACAGAAGGGGGTTTCCAAACCAATCAGCTGAGGAATAACAGAACCCATGTTTATTCCCCTTGATCCACTGCCACGAACGACGCTTCACCAGTTCCAAGATTACCTCAAAGCGGGCAGCACCTCCCCGAATACCACCTCATTCCGAGCAAGCCACACAGACCAAATGACAGCTAACCAAATAGAATGGCACAAGCGCTGCTGAGAATGAGTTAAGCCAACCCTGAAACCAGATAGATGTTCATGAACAGAAGTGACTTGCGAGAGTGAACAGCCCAACCACTGAAGACAGCCATTCCAAACACCAATCGAAAACGGACAAGAAAATAGAAGGTGAAAGCACGTTTCCAAATGGTTATTGCAGAGAGCACAAGAGGCTGACCCAACCGAGGAAAAAATTCCACGCTTCAACATATTTTCCTTACTCACAATACGGTCAAGTAGCACCCTCCAGGCGAAGCCTTTCACGTTGGATGGAGCATAAGACTGCCAAACATGCATAAGAGCATGATCCTGATCAGGTAACACAGGTTCCTGCAAGAAAAGATATGATGAGTGAACAGAGTAAATTCTATCATTACTTGGTAGCCAAGTCCACGCATCAGGCACACCTTCAGACAATTGAACCACCCCAACCGCACCCTGTAAGGCCTGCTCCCACTCCAACTCCCTCCCTACTAGAGGACGCCGCCATAAAAACTTCCACCGCCACACTTCTTGCTCCCAATTACCACAATCACTGACACAGTTCCACTTCATCTTGGATAGGTTATACAACCGATAAAACGTGCCATGCAGACAGCCACCCCCCAAGCCAATTTGACTTATGAGTTTTTTCTTTTTTTTTGATAGGCAATTAGAAATATATTGAATAGAAGTACAAGGGGTACTTCAACCCAATACAAAAGGAGAAAGAGAAGAAAAAGAGACAAAACCTAAAGATGAAGGAACTACCCTACCTAATATCTCCTTGAAAATAGACTAACCAAGACAAGCCTCATTAAAACCTTGCTAGGGTAAAACCCCCTTGGGAAAACCTAGCAAGGAAAAATAGTACCAATCTTGAAAAGTCAAGAGAATATTTTCAAGGAAGTTTACAAAGAAGACTATTAACCCAGCCCAAGCCCAGCTCTTTCAACTCCACAGAGTGTAGAAAAGAAAAAATTCCTCAGACCACAAGCTTTAAACAATAGACAGAACCAACCCTTCTGGCATCAGAGCAAGAGATTCGTTTGAAAACTGCTGAGGCTTTCAAAAGCAAATTTTCAAATTAATAAAACCTTCATCACTTGGAAGCACCAAGGCCAAGTTGAAGAAATCAAGTTTAGCACTCCCATCATAGATCCACGGCCAAGCACAGAGCAAAGTGATCACCTCAGCTTGGAAGACAATCAAGATAATTCCACAAGACAGCACAGCAAACCCCACCAAATAATGCACGTAAAATCCAAAAGCTTCCCCAAAGAATATGCACTTGCAAAAATAAATGCTTCCAAGAAATACTTACACTAACATCTTGCGGGAACAAGCAAATCAATAAGCCAAAGACTAACAGACATACTTGCAGACCACAGCTACTAACCAGGCTTTGAACCACCGCATTTCACAAAGAATTAAAGCAAATAATAGGCTCATTATACCAATCGGAAAGTGAATGAGAAAAACTCTCCTTCTTAGCCTTCAGCCAGATCCAGGCTTTCATTCTTACTTGTTCAAACACCTCCCCAACACCCATCACCTCCCCACGAAAGATCCTTGCATTCCTCTCAATCCACAGATGCCACACAGTTGAGAGCCAAAGAACCAAGAGTCCCTTCCTTACCGCAACAGAGTTATCCCACGAGAATTGACAGAAGTGAGATCTTGCCTCATCAGGAAGCACAGGACTTGTACCTAACCACCTCAAAATTGCAGTCCAGACCTGCCATGAAAAAGGACAATTAAAAAACAAATGAGCTGAGGTCTCCTCAGCCACAGAACAGAAGGGGCAGGACACATCAGGAATTGGAACATTCCGTCGAGCAAGGTTGCTCCTGGATTGGACCCGATCAATTAAAACCTTCCACCCAAAAACCACAGCATTTGACGGAGCAAGGATGCCCCACATACGTCTGAAAACAGGATCCTCTTCCTCAAGATTGAAATCCATTAGCAAATCGTAAGCCGATCGAACTGTGTACAAGCCACTCCCTTCCTTAATCCAGTTCCAAGAATCATTCCTATCCTTATTCAAGGATACAGCCGATACAATATTCATTAATTCCTTCCTTAAATTGTATCGGCTCAAAATCTGTAGTCAAGCCCGAAGCCCACTGAAAATCCCAAATCCACTTACCATCAACCCACAAACCCATATCTGCCACCTTAAATTGTTGTTGATTTGAAATGGCATAGAGACCAGCAAACTTGTCTTGTAACCTCCCCCCACCAAACCAATCATCCTCTCAAAATTTAACTGCATCTCCTCTCCCAATTCTCCTACTAATCCCACCTTCAAACCAATATTCAGCATCCTCTCCAACACAAGTCCTCACCAAATCCTTCCACCAGACCGACGCTTTTTGTGAATCACCATTTCCATATTTTGCAACTAAAATTTTACACCAGAATTGGCCAGGGTCTTGAAGAAAACGCCATCTCCATTTCCCTAGTAGTGAAACTGTTCCCAACTCACGAAGTTGTGTTTTGGGGCTCATGCAATTATTTTCTCTTGGTTTTATAAAATAAGTTGAATGTATAAATTGATATTTTCCAGGAAGTGTAGTTGAATATTATGTTGGGCCAAGTAACCTAGAGCTTATATTGGCCAGAAAATATATTATGAGATTGATAGATATGCATTATGAGTGTGAAGAAGTTTTACATTGTCATCCAATCACATCACATTATACCACATAGGAACAAGTAGTTACATTTTTTTTAGTTTTAATTAAAAAAATTATTTTTTTATGTGACGGAAATTAAGTCGATGCATGTGTAAAAAAAGTTTACACTGACAATGCATTAACAATTTTCTCATACATTATATGAATTTAATGTGAAAAAAATATGAATTTAATTTATCTGACAATGTAGAGTTATTCAAATTCAAATTTAATTATGACATGGCAAAATGATAAGTTCTAATTGGATGATTATGTAAAAAAAAATAAGAATATCACTGCATAATAATTAAACTCATTGTTAAAAATATATTATAAAATCATTCGAAGTCTTTTACTCAACAATTTAAGGTTTTTGGATAATTGATTCTTATCGTGGTATCAGAACCTCTATGACGAAATGGTCTACATTTCGATCATTATTGCCCGGTTGCCCCTCCATATTATTCTAATAAAAAGTGAAATTTCAACACATAGTAGGTGGACTTGTGAATTATCCACACTTCAAGTCAAAATGACATCTTACATAGAAGGACATATTAGAAATATAATATAAAATTATCAAAGTCTTTTACCGAACAACTTAATTTTTGGGTAATTAATTTTCATCACTCATTGTATATATTTGGTTAGGATATCTTTTCCTCTCTTCAACTCTAACTTCAAAATCTTCTCATGAAGAGCTCGGTTATAGTGAGGAGGAATGAGAGGAAAATTTCCTGCAGTGCTTATACTTCTGTATGACATATCATTTCAATTAAAGTTAAGATTATTACTATTAGGTGTAATTTATATTAATTTTATTAGTGTTCTAAATTCTATTATAAATTTGACTAGTTAAATTTATTTCTAGCTCTCGTAGTCTTTGAATCTTAGTGAGTCTTGAGAATCATTGCTATCATCTATTTTTTTTTTGAACTAAACATATTGCCATAAATTAAGCAGACATTGAAGTCATTACATTAGAGTCAAGAAATTCAATTAAATCCGGAGGACCTTCCTCCACCGAAACAACATTCGATAGAGAGGATGCATTCCGAACTATCGTCTATTTATTCAAACTCCATCTTCTTCCATTTTTATACAATGTTATCTCATAATATTTTTTTTAAGCAAAATTGTATTAAAGAGGTATTAGAGGTACATCAACCCATGGCATGTACAAGGAGCAAAAACAGGGAATATAAAAGAAAAGAAAAGTCCAGATGAACCATTACAGAGACACAATCAACAAAATGTAGCAAAAAGTAAACAACTTATTCTGAATCTGGTAGCCTTAACTTTCTAAGATACTATCCAAAAACAAAGCTACTGGTTAGAACAAATCCCTTGAAGTACTCTAAGGCATATCAGTAGCGATCAATAGCAAAGCCAAGTAGAAACAGTAACTTGAATTGCTCATTAACATCCCAAATAAGAGCTAAATCCCAAGACCGCAAATTGATCCAGCCAACTGCTACTTAATAAGTCCCTGTCAATCCGCTGATTTATACCAGTAACAAAGCAATGCACAAACAGCACCAGTAGAAGATCCATACATTCAAAGAAATCCTAAACAATATCTCGGATTTGTAATCCATTCATACATGGAACACTGGAAACATTTGTTTCTAGCTCGCAACCAGTTCCAAGCTCTAAATTGCGCTGTTTCCCATACCCTTTCAGCATCCTTCTCTGCATTTTTGAAAATAATACTATTTCTCAGAAGCCACAGGGACCATATCACAGCAGACTAGATAGTATGAGCACCTCTTCTTTGTTTTAAATTCCAGAATTCGCCTCCATGCTGCAAAAAGTGTAATCTTACAATCGAGGGGAAGAACGGTAGAGATGTTTAGCCACTTATAACACGAATTCCAGACCTGCAGAGACAGAGAACAAGAGAAAAAGAGGTGTTCTAATGACTCTGTCTCACAATCGCAGAAAGCACAAGCCAAAGATGTATGGTCTGTGAGAATTCCTCTCTTAAATAAATTGCACTTAGTTGGAATTCTGTTCCAGAATGCCTTCCAAGAAAAATCTCATCATATTTTTCTAGGAACTTGCTGTAAACATGGAATCTCCCAATAGGCTCTCAATGTTGCTTTCATACCTCTGTCTAAGGTGGACACATGTGAAAGGAGAAGAGAGATAGAAAGAAAAGAAAAAGTAAGAGAGAGTAAGTACGAGATGTGATAGATGATAAGAGGAAAGAGATTAAAATTAAAATGAGTGGAAATGAGGTGTATAAAAAATGAGATGTAAACATATCATTATTGTTGAACCCATCAACATTTTGATGATCATACATAAAGAGTAAAATAGGACTATTCTTTGAAGAAAATAAGGAAAACAAATAGTATTTTTGAGATTTGTAAACAAAGGTTCACTTAAGTAGACAGAATTTCTAACTTGATGTCAGATAAGTATGAACCTTTCTATTTAGACAACTCTGTCATTACTATTAAGTTTCGCCTATATGACTCATGTGTGTTTCTCATATTCAAAGTTTGTGTGTGGATCTCATAACGCGAAACTAGATAAAAACATTAAATCTGAAGTGTGAATCATCATTCCGTAAGTATTGTAAGCATAACTTAATAGTAAGGACCAAAATAAATAACAATGCTTATTTGTAGAAATTAAAAATAAAAAAATATTTGTACAAGGACTAAAACCAATATTTAATATATTTTATTTTTAGAGAAAAAAAAACATATTTAAGCCAAAACAATTTGTTTCTGTGTTGGAAGTTGGAACCTTGTATTAGTAAGGGTCCTTGCTCTATTTCAAACCCTAGCAAAGCCTCCTCCGTCACTCACTGTCACTGCTCCACCGCTCAAGACGTAAAGCTTCGCCGCTCACCGTCGGTGTTGGCTCCTGCACCGTCGACTTTCTTGTAAGCCGTCTCCCACACTGTATTTGTTTGTAAACTTGATCATCTTCAATTTTTGTGCGTGCATGCCTATATATAACAATAATAATGCTTGTTGTAATGATATTTTTTGCAGAAACTTGCTATAAACAAACATGGAATCCCCCAAAAGGCATAAATCCAATGAGAATGAGGATCAGGACATGATAAGTAACCTCCCTGACTTCATTATTGGTCGCATTCTTTCTCTTCTTCCTACAAAAGATGCAGTCTCCACAAGTGTTTTATCCAAGAGTTGGATATACAAATGGACATTTATTACCCAGCTAACATTTCAAGATAAAGAGTGGTGTTCTTGCAAGGAAATAAGGAAAGATTTGTTTGTGAGCTTTGTGTACAGGGTACTACTTCATCTCAATAGTTCAAGCATCCAGAGTTTAATACTTATTATATCAGATGAGTACGAACCTTGCCATGTGGATCAGTGGATATCTGCTGTTCTAAGCCGGAGAGTCAAAAAGCTTTGTGTCAATTCAGGCAAGAAAGGAAACCTTTCCTCTCATTCCCTTATGAAATACCAGTCCTTAGAGCTACTGATTCTAAATTTGGATTCCTACAATATTAGAGTTCCCCCTTTTGCTTATTTTCCATCCCTCACATACCTGCATTTGTGTGGAATCAATTTTATTGGTGGCACTTCTAATGACTCTGGAAATATTCACCTGGATTTCCCACTTTTGAGAACTTATAACACATCAAATTGCACTTGGCCATCAAGTGTAAAGTCTGTCACTCTGAAAGTGCCTCGGCTTAAAGTGGTTTCAATCGAGGATTTTAGACGTCGGTCTCCATCTAATGATTCACACACTGCCATTAAGTTTTGTGCTTGGCGTCTTACAAAATTCACTTATAATGGTTATCTATTACCAGACACCATTGTGTTTGATCTATCTGCAGTACCTATTATTGCTTCTGCTAGTATTGATATTGTTTGGTACCAAAATGATGAGGAAAATCTGCCCGAAGCTGTGGCTCTTTCTAGTAAGCTTCTAAAGCAATTTATAAATGTGAAATCGTTGGAGTTTCAGCGTTCAAAGAAGGTACTTTTCCTTCACCCTTTTCAACCAAAAGAATAAAATTGAGTGAACTATCATTTGGCATCATGTCTTGTGAGTCATTTTAGTTCCTGAAACATAAAAAAAAAATTCATTAGTGATTCTGCCAAAGGACTATGCTTAAAGTGATTTTCAGATGGTTTATGGTTTACTCCAATAAATTTAACAATAAGATATATATCTGATCCTCCAAGATTTTAAATTTGTTTCATGTTTCAATTCATTGTACTTCAATGTATTTGATTACCAAAACTCAACATTTTAAGCAGGTTTTGCCGTTAGCAAAAGATTCAGTGGAAGATCTTCCTACATTTGAAATGTTAAGTCATCTGGAGCTAGGAAAGGTTACTAGTGAAATTCTTTTGGCATTACTTCAAAAAACCCCAAATCTAAAGACTTATTGACTGATTAAGTTTTATAAACATTTCAAACTTTTTGCATATTTGCATTTTCTGATTAGTGATGAACTTCTAATTGGTTGAGTTTACCATTATGTCTTATTTGGATTTTGCGGAGCTGTATAATCATATATTTCCACTGATGAATGATTATGCAGGAACTACTCCAAGTTGACCAAGAACTTCTGAATTATGATCATGTGCGTGATTGTTTTCTAACTACTCTTCAGGTGGTAAAGTTTTTGAGTTTTGATGGTTCCGAGCATCAGTTAAGTTTTGCTAAATTTGTGATGGCAAATGCTGTTGGCTTGAAGAGGATGAGTTTCATTCCCACCTTGGAGCTGCGCAACTCCAATTTAGAAGAAGTAAAAGAGAAACTGCTCTCATTTGAGAAATGTGGTAGTTTGATTTTAGAATTTTCAACTGTTTAAGTTACTGAAGTTTTACAAGAAATTCAAGAATAAGGAATAGATGGGTATTCCATGTTTTATGGAGTATATTGTAATTCAATTGTGCCATTCCTTCCAAATAATAGGGATTTACTTATTTTAATGAGCATGCTTATATAATTAGTATTTTAATGAGCTCGTCTTGCTGCTAGGAGTAATGAACAGGGGTTAAAATTTTTGTTTATTCCTTTCCATGATTTAGAAACCTTGATTGTAAGGGACTCTCTAGGAATCCCGGCTGTAGTGTTGTAGTCTTTTGTCTCTTGTAATTTTTCGGTGAAGCAAAAAAAAGTATTTTAATGAGCATGTTTTAGTTCAAAAGTCTTTGTCACATAATGCTAAGGAATGTCTATTGACCAGAGTGTGGGAGAAATACACAAAATAAACATTAGAGTGGGTAGATAGAAATTTTGGTATTTTTCTTTTGTGCTGCCACCTATATCATTACTCTTGTGCTATTTAACATTCGGATATGATGATAATTTTTTAATGAAATTTTTTAATTAAAATAAATTTAAATAACAGATTAATAATTTCCTCATGGCCATTTTTCAACTATCTCTTCCCTTTTTCCTATTACAACATAAAAATTTGTATATTTTATATAAATATTTATTTTAAATCATTGTAAAGTTTACCCCTTCATTCAAATAAAATTGAGTAAAAATTGTTCATCTTTCATGTTTTAACTTCATTTTTATTTAAAATATACACTTTACCCTTTTAACAAGTTAACCCTTATTTAAAATGATGCTAATGGAATATATTTTTTGGTATTTTTTCAAAAACAATGGTATATTTTATGCAACTCAATTTTTCTTTTTCTATTTTTTTTTAATACATCGGAAAATTTCATGCTTCTATTTTTTAGGTCTTATGATTATTTTTACTAGTTTTTTTGTAAAAAACTTGCAAAATTTTACAAAGCAAAACCAAACCAATTTAATTTAGTTGTGTCGTATTTTATTTTAACACACAAACTTGTCAACAAATCACGCCTTCCTAGCACGCGTAAAGTAATGACCATATCGAGCGCTACTCGGATTTGAAGGAGCAGGAGAAACTGCGGGCGAGGCCAAACTAGAAATGGAACACGCATCCTCAACCATATCCAGAACCTCACACCTGACTTGGGGACACCAAACAGGGCAGATGACCTCACTTGATTTTTTAGAATGTATATACCCCCGAGTAGGGGTGTTCATAACCGAACCAATCCAAACAAAACCGACAATCCGATCCAAAAAAACCGAAATCCAATCAAACCGAAAACCGAACGGACTGAAAATTGAAAAAACCGAAATTATTTATTGGATCGGATCGGATTTCGGATTTGATTTCCAAAACCGAATCAATCCAATCCAAACCGAACATTCACAAATATGTATACTTTTAGTTATACATATATCATTCCATTTACACTTACATAGTACATATTTATTGTATATATATTGATTATATCACACATGCATCAAAGTTTACTATATACATGCATCAAAGTAAACAATTATAATCATAATTTTAAAATATGTTGACTATGTTATAATTTATGAATGTTATATTAATGTTATAAATTATGTATCATTGTATTTATCATATATTATATATTTTTAAAATTTATACAACACAATTTTAAAGTATAAAAAAGTGAAACAAAAACCGAACAATCCAATCCAATCCAAACCGCTATAGATTTGATCGGATTGGTTCGGATTTGAATTTAGTAAAAAATCCATTGGATGACAAAATCATAAAACCGATGAGATCGGATCGGATGATTTTTCTCCTCAAAACCGATCCAATCCAATCCGCGAACACCCCTACCCCCGAGGCTTATGGATAGAAAATCTTTGTATTCAAAAGAGGATACCCAAAATCCTTATTCAGGACATCCATTGTGCCCTCCTCGAGCCAAGAAAGGAAACCAGAAGAGCAACAATTAGTGAAATAGTCTATGTCAAAAGTAGCGCCACGCCGCCACCATCGTTGAGGAAGGAAGCACCTTGAACCTTCCATCCTCCAAGCACGGGGTCCTCCTCCTCCACAAGACCAAAATCGTGACAGCAACAAAACTCCAACCACTGATCCGACCCAACCTCACAGAAAGCAACAAGGGACTCATGGCGAATCACCCCAGGACCATAATAAACAACCTTGTACAAGAAAAAAAAAAGATTTAACTTGGTAGTAGCAACATCATTTATAAAGCATACCTTATTCTCTTGAATCACATAAATTCAACAAGATAAGGTGGGAATTCAAAAAAGAAACCACGTTTGACTTCATCACATCTCTGCTGAACAGCAGTAAAGCATAACACACTCCAAAGTCCAAACCCATTAAAAACTTCAGACGAAAAGGCACAACCACTTGATTCAGAGTTTTATAATTATTAATTAACAAATTTTATTTTTAAAAATAAAAATTTAGCAAATTATAGATAGAAGTTTAGCAAAATCACTGTCGTGCTTTGCCTCTATCATGTCAAAATCACTACTAGCATTTTCCTAATTTTAATTAGTCGTCTTTTTCTTATTTGACGTGTGTAAAAATGATGTGTTGGGTGCTATGACAAAAATTAGTAATTAGTCCCTTAATAGAATCCAAACCATCATCAGGTTCACAAATTGATTTGAATTGAATCAGCATGCCAACGTATCGAGAGTTTGAAAGGCAAATTAACCAAAGTGGAGTTCAGGAATTGATGCAATTTTAATGCTAGCTCTTAATTAATTCTTATACCACTAGCCAAAGTGCATATAGTTGAATACAAATAGCTAAGTCCAATTTTAATGCTACCCGACTCTTAGTCTCTCTCAATCTGCATATAAATAGAGAAAGTAGATAACCTCTTTCACATACAGTCCAGTCCTCAAATCTCAGTAAGTCTTGAGTATCATTTCTATCTTCTATATATTTAAACTTCATCGTCTTCAATTATTGGACAATGTTATGTGTGTCTATAACAATGTTTGTGATTATTTTTGCAGGAGCTTGCCATCAACATGGAATCCCGCAAGAGGCGTAAATCCAATAAGGGTCAAGATATGATAAGTGACCTCCCTGATTTCATTATTGCTCACATTCTTTCTCTTCTTCCTACCAAATATGCAGTCCGTACAAGTGTTTTATCCAAGGGTTGGTTGTACCACTGGACATTTATTACCAAGCTACACTTTGAAGATAGAGAGCCTCTTTCTTACAGAATAAAGAAAAGGCAAAAGTTTTCAAACTTTGTGAACAGGGTACTTCTTCATCTGAAGAGTTCAAGTATCCAGAGTTTCTCACTGGCTATGACTTGGAATTATGAAGCTATTCATGTGGATCAGTGGATATCTGCTGTTCTAAGCCGGAGAGTCAAACAGCTTTGTATCAATTCAGAGGGGAAACTAACTCTTCCCTCTCATTCCCTTCTAAAATACAAGTCTCTAGAGAAACTTGTGCTATGTGTGGATAGTTGTGATATTAGAGTTCCCACCTTTGCTTGCCTTTCATCCCTCACAGTTCTGAATCTTTCTGGAATCAAGTTTATTGGTGATGGATCTGGAAAGGTTGAACTTGATTTCCCAGTTCTGACAACCTATACGACTCAAAATTGCACTTGGTCATCATGTGTAAAGTCTGTCACCTTAAAAGCACCTCTGCTTAAAGTGGTTTCAATGAAGAATAACTTTCGATTTCGATCTCCACCTGATTCATATATTATGAAGTTTTGTGCTTCTCGTCTTACAGATTTCACTTATAGCGGTTCGGACAACTATATGTTTGATCTATCTGCTGCAGCACGTATTACTTGTGCTAATATTGATGTTGATTCCACTTCAGAAACTGTTGCTCTTCATAGTAAGCTTCTGAAGCAAATTAAAAATGTGAAATTGTTGGAGTTTCGGTGGTCACGGAAGGTATTTTTTCTGTTCTTCACTCTTTTCAACCTGAAAATAAAAGTTTCATTAGTGATTGAGAAATGATTAATTATACGATATCGAAGCTTTAATGTAGTGCAACATGGATAATGTTTATTACAGCAAACCCTTTCAAAGGGATTTCATTCTCTTAATTCTACATGTTTTCGTTACTTTCGTTTCAACACGTATAGCTATGCTCTGAGCTAGTGATTATGCAAAAGGACTATTTTCAGATGTTTTATGGTTTACTCCAATAAATGTAACACTCAAACATTTTCAATGCTCCATTCTCCAATCCTTTGATTTCATTTTATTTGATTTTCAAAACTCAACAGGTATTGCCGCAGTTAGCAAAAGATTCCATGACCGATCTCCCTACATTTGAAAGGTTAAGTGAGCTGAATCTGGGAGTGGTTACTGGTGATATTCTCTTTGCATTACTTCTGAAAACACCAAATCTGAAGTCTCTTACTTTTGAGGTAAGTTATTGACTGAAGTACTATTATATCAGAAGCTATTTTAATTTTAAAAACATACTTTCAAACTTTTGTATATTTGCATTTTTTACTAGCGAGGAGCTTTCTAACTAGTTCATTGTGTTTTTTTGTTCTATTATGTCTTCGTTGGAATTTGCTGAATGATGATGATCTCAGATACTCGAATTTGACCAAGAACTGCTGAATTATGACTGTGTGCCCGATTGTTTTTTAACTACTCTTCAAGTGGTAAAGATTTTGTGGTTTGTTGGTTTTCAGCATGTCTTAAGTTTTGTTAAATATGTGTTGGAAAATGCTGTTGCCTTAAAGAGGATGAGTTTGATCAATTTACATGATGAATGGGAGCTAAATGACTCAAATTTTGAAGAAGTAAAAGAGAAGTTGAAGTTGTTCTCTTTTAGAGCAACTCCAATGCTTAGGCTCTTATTTGGGCTTTTATACACTATTCAGCACTATTCTACACTATTCATGTGCCACGTCAGACTTAAGAGCCTGCTAAGAGCCTGAAGCAGATTTTGCTCCAATGCATGGGCTCTTAAATTACTATTACAAGGGTCCCACTGTGTCCCACCATACAACATTAAATAATGATATTTATTTTCACCTAATTTAGATTTAAAATTTAATAGTATATCAATACTTCAACTAGAAATTAATTTAATTATTACTTATACTAATTTAATTTAAAATTAATTTTCCTAAAATTTTAAAAAAAGTACATTGTATTGAATTATAGAAATAAAAGAGAGCCAAACTTGAGAGAGAGAGCCTCATTAAAACCTTACTAGGAAAAGCCCAATTGGGATACAAGCCTAGTGAAGGAAAAAGAGTACAACAATCCCTAAGAGAGACCTTAATACATTACATTAACAAAATAAATACGAAAGGAAATACATGAGAATGAAAAATAAACAACAATACATTTGAAACGAAATACACATCAAGGCGTGAAGATTAAGTTTCATTATTATCGATTTCAGGAAGGTCCCAGATATGCTCCACCAAGTCTGCTTGAAGTTGGCGATGGATTGACTTTTCAATTTGATGTGCTCTCCTTTCCAACATATTTCTAAAAGCGGGAATAGGACCGCTTAATACTTCAGCATCCGATATGTCATTATTGACCTGCTCATAAACAAAATTACCTTTGTACGTGTTGTGCTCATTTTCAACAATCATGTTATGCAATATGATGCAAGCATAGATGATTGACTTCATGTCATTCGGATGCCACCAGCGTGATGGACCACGGACAATCGCAAACCGAGATTGGAGCACTCCGAATGCACGTTCCACGTCCTTTCTTGCTGCTTCTTGTCTTTTGGCAAACTTTTGCTTTTTTTCTCCTTGTGGCATTGGGATGGTCTTCACAAATGTACCCCACTCGGGATAGATACCGTCTGCTAGATAGTATCCCATGTGATACATTGTTTCATTCACTCTAAATTTCACCATGGGAGCAGCTCCACGCAAAACCTCATTAAACACCGGAGATTGGTTTAGCACAGTAATGTCATTATTTGAGCCTGCAATGCCAAAAAATGCATGCCAAATCCACAAGTCTTGTGATGCCACTGCTTCAAGCATGATTGTGGGTCTTCCATGATCACCTCGGGTGTATTGACCTTTCCACGCAACTGGACAATTCTTCCATTCCCAATGCATACAATCAATGGAACCTAACATACCTGGAAATCCACGAGACTCCCCCCATTGAAGTAGGCGTGTCATGTCTTCCTCGTTTGGACGCCTCAAGTATTGCCCACCAAATACTTCACACACACCTTCTACAAAATTCTTTAAGCACTCAATTGCAGTACTTTCACCAATTCTAACGTATTCATCAACACTGTCAGCAGGTGATCCATACGCTAACATACGAATAGCGGCGGTGCACTTTTGTAATGGTGATAGACCTTGTCTTCCAACTGCATCAACGGACATTAAAAAGTACGGGTTATAAGACCCAAGGGCCTCTACAATTCTGAGGAACACATGCTTTCGCATTCGAAACCTTCGTCGGAAAAGCTCTTCCGTGTATACAGGATTTTCAGAGAAGTAGTCCTTCATCAACCGCTCGTTCCCAGCTTCACGATCTCTCTTTATTACTCTTCTTGTTTTCTTGGGCCTAACGGTGTTGGCATGTTGTTGTTGTTGTTGATAGAACTCCATCTCCTGCTGCATCATATCTTCAACGAACGTGTCATTCATAAAATCCTCCACACATTCGTTGTAAAATGTGTTCCAGTCGGGTAAATTGTTTGGATCCATTATATGGCACAAATGACAAAATATTGGTGTAATTTGATAGGAGGAATACAAGATGAGAGAACGAAAGAACTGTTGAATGTTGAAATGAATGAAATATGGCATGAATAAATAAGAGAAACAACGGTTATATTCCCAACGGCTATATTCCCCAACGACTATATTCCCAACGGCTATATTCCCAACGGCTATATTACCCAACCGCTATATTCCCAACGGCTATATTTCCCAACGGCTATATTTCCCAACGGCTATATCCCCAACGGCTATATTCCCCAACCGCTATATTCCCCAACGGCTATATTCCCCAACATTGACATAGTACTTATTACGAAATTTGAATGATAAAATTACGACATTGACAATATACTAATTAAGAAATTAGAATAACGAAATTACAACATTGATTCAGTACACATGAAGAAGCTAGAATAATAAAGTTACAACATTGATGCAATACACATTAAGAAATTGGAAGAATAAAATTACATCACTAATACACATTAAGAAACACAAGAAGATTTAAGACATTCCTAGTTCACTTAAGGCGAAAGCACGTAGTGCGTTATGCGTACGCAACTCCTCATCGTTCATTCCAGATGTGTTCTTGTTAAGGATATCCATATATGCCCGAAAGTTCTCCGCCTTCTTAAATTTGAGTTCTTCCTGTCTCAATTGCAGTTCACTTTGTTTCAGTTGTTGGTCAGCTTGTTGCAAATCTAGTTCTCTGTTCCTTATCTCCCTAAAATTTGCCATCATTTCCATTTTAGCCTTCCCCATGGCTAACACATCAGGGTGAGGAGCAAAAGATAGAGTACTTGACGCAGTATCTGTTGTTTTGGCCTTTCTCTTCTCTGCCTTCTTGCCCTTCGGGCGAGTTGTTGGTGGTGTTGCCTCATATTCGTCGCAATCAATTGATGCACTTGGGTCAGTCGATGTTCCGTCGGCGCCAGCTCCTGACTTCTTTTGTCCCCTTGAATTGGTTTTCATTGATTGTCCCTTCCACTTTGGTTCATCTTTCACCATCCGCCATACATTCTCATGTGTGAAATCTTTTTTATGGTCTACCTGAAATAGGGCATGCGCCTCAGCCATGATATCCTTCTCTGAGTGTCCACTTTTCCAAGGAGTGGTAACTTTGTTGTAGCAACCGGTAAAGAATTGAATATCTTTACTCAATTTTCCAAAACGACATTTCAGCATCTTCCCTGTCCTCGGAGGAGTGTCAAAGTCACGGTACTCATCAAATTGGTCGCGGATCCTATCCCAAAACTTTGCTGCCGTTTGATCAGTTCCCACCGTCGGATCCTTAGAAATGTTGAGCCATGATTGAACAAGAAGTAAATCGTCTTTAACCCTCCATCTGGTGCGTTTCTTTCCAGAAGATTGATCCTCATCTTCAAGATCAATATCATCTAGACCCTCGTGTTGTGTATCATCAGGCGTAGCCTCACATTGTGTATCAGAGACTTTTGAACCAGTGCTATCAGTAGGAGGGGCTTGGCTTTGAAATTGGTATTGTGGTGGATACATGGGGTATTGTGGATTTGTGAAATTTTCATCAGGGTGAAGTGGTTGGTTTTGAGATGTATATGGAAACATTTGGTACTGAGAATTATGAACATTGCCACCGGTGTGAGGCGATTGGTTTTGAGGTGGATATGAAGACATTTGGTATTGAGAATTTTGAAAATTGCCACCGGGGTGATGCGGTTGGTTTTGAGGTGGATATGGAGACATTTGGTGTTGATAATTTTGAAAATTGCCACCGGGGTGATGCGATTGGTTTTGAGGTGGATATGGAGACATTTGGTGTTGAGAAATTTGAAAATTGCCTCGGGTGTGACGCGCTTGGTTGTGAGGAGGAAATGACGGCGTAGGTCGAAACACCTGTGAAGGTTGGTTTCCTTGTTGTAACACCGGCGGAGGTTGAGAACTTTCATTGGTGGGAAGTGTTTGATCGTCCAACAAATCATAGTATTGTTGATAATGTTGGTGATCCATTTTGAATTGATGTGTAAAATGATGAAGTGCACACTATATATAATGTATAAAAGCTGAAAATGGGAGAGAAACGGTCTGATAACCGGCCAAACCAGTCAGACAACCTAAAACGGTTAAAAAACCGGCTCCAGCCGGTCAAAACCGGTCTGAAACCGGTCCACAACGGGAGGGTGACCTGCCCTGGGCAGGTCACCCTATATATAAACCCATCAAGAGCCCCATTTGTGAACCCTAGCCGCCTCTCCCCCTCCCCCCCCCTCGAAACCCTCTTCTCCTCCCCTCTTCTCTTCTTCTTCTTCTCCTCCCCTCTTCTCTTCTCTTCTTCTTCTTCTCCCCTCTGAAACCCAACCCACCTCTGCAACCCCACCACCACCACTGAAACCCAACCCACCGAAAGCCTCTTCTTCTTCTTCTCCTCCCCTCTTCTCTTCTTCTCCCCTGCCTCCTCGAAACCCCCTTCCCTTCTTCTCCCCTCTTCTCTTCTTCTTCTTCTCCCCTCTGAAACCCAACCCACCTCTGCAACCCCACCACCACCACTGAAACCCAACCCACCGAAACCCAACCTCACCACTGAAACCCAAAACCCACCTCACCACCACTGAAACCCAAAACCCACCTCACCCCCACCGAAACCCAACCCACATCACCGCCTCAAACACCCACCACCACAGCCAAAATCCACCTCACCGCCCCCAAATCGACTTACCACCACCCAAATCGGAGCCACCAGATCAGATCAGGGGAAAGGAAGCCCCTTTTCGCACATTCAAGTCTCCCTTTCAACAAGATCGGACATGCAAGGCTCAGAATTTTTTTTTTTTCCTATGTAAATATCAGTTGCAGTGTAAAAGTTTGATTTTGGTTGTAAAGTTTGGATTTTTTTTTAAAAAAATTGATTTTGGTTTTGTTCTTGTGTTAGTTTATTTCAAATCTGTTCTTCTTCTTCTTCCCTTCTACCGTTTCTTCCCTCTGAAAGTAGTTGATGAGGAGCATGTGAGAGAAAATAATCGTTTTTTAATATAAGAGCTCATTAAGCAGGAGCTCTTGCAGAAGAGCCTATGGACTGTAGCTAAGAGCTTTAAGGCTCTCTCCAATGCAGGGAAAAAATAAGAGCCGGCTCTTAGCAACTCCAGCTGGCCTAAGAGCCCAGCGTTGGAGTTGCTCTTAGGAACTAGTTCTATTTTGGAATTTCCAACCGTTTAGGTTACGGAAGGTTTACCAAGAAGGCCAAGAATACAACATGTGCTTTATTTTAAGTCACGTATGCTGCCTTCCAAATGACAGGGATTTGCTTATTGGAATGAGCATTGATTATTTAGTGCTAATTTTGTTTGCCATGAAAGATTAAGGAAAGTGTTTTGAACAAGAGTTTTTTATTCATTCACATTTCAATTTCTTTTCCCTTAATTTTCAACAATTTTTTTTAGTATTTTTCTTTTTTTATTTATTACACCATTCATTAAATCCTTCATTTCTCTTGTGTACAAAACATTTTTCGTTGAGTAATCAATTGTGGGCAACATAAAATAAACAATTGAGTGGGTATATAGGGACGTTTTGGTGCCGTCTAATGTAATTTCACTTATGCTTTTTAACAATAATTTGGATATAATATTGTAAAAAAAAACATTTGGATGTGACCTTTTAATAATAAAATGTTTAAATTAATTAAATTCTTTTCAAAAAATATTTAAATAACTTTTAATTAATCTTATTATAATAATGTCCTCATTGTTATTTTTTAACTTTCTCATTCGACTCTTTCCACTACAATATTTGAGTTTTTTATTTTTTTGGTACATCGGAAAGACAAATTGCATTTGTCAGCAATTGATCCCTGGACTTCCCCCTACCCAACCCACTTCTTATTTTATTTAAGTAGTGGTTCTTAACTTATTATTATTCAAAATCTCCACTCTACCCAAGAAGTTAACTCAAGTTTAATTAAATTAAATATTTAACACTAGATAAGACCCACTATCCCCTTTGTTGTTTAACTTGTGTGTGAACGCCATGTCATGCATGCTGAACCAGTTATTGGTAGGAGAGGTTTCGTGTGGTGTTCATGTAGGGGGTGACTATATCATCAATCACTTACAGTTCGCAGATGACGCCTTACTGTTTTGTGAAGGTGACATACAGCAGGTGAGGAGAATCGCAATGATAATGGAGGTTTTTTTGCATGTTTCTGGATTGAAAGTGAACTTTCAGAAATCATCATTGATTGGGGTAAATGTCTCTTCTGATCTGGAAATTATGGCTGCTAATGTGTTGGGAGGGGTCACATGACGGGAGGAAAATACCATGGGTGGGATGGGAGGTCATTTGCAAGAGCATGCGGTTTGGGGGTTTGGGTATTGGCTTTCTGGGTTGGAAAAATAAGGCGCTGCTACTCAAATGGATGTGGAGATTCGGTCGTGAAAACAATGCGTTATGGAGAAAAATATTATGCATGAAGTATAATATGAATGTGAATTGTATCATGCCTCGGCTGGAAGGGGTGAGGACAACTTCTGGGTCGTGCATTTTAAAAGATTTACTGGTGTTATGGAGAGAACAAAGCCCGACGGTCAGTGAGTTCATTAATGGGCTAGCATGCAGGGTTGGAGATGGAAGGGGGGTTAGTTTCTGGGCTGATGTATGGTGCGGGGAGGTGGCTTTGCAGGTGGCGTTCCCGAGAGTTTTTGCGCTGTCCTTTAATAAACAAGCATTGATAGATCCTTTTTTGACTGGGAGCTGGAGCAGTATCATAGTTTCTGGAACTCTATTCAATCGGTGATGACTAGATATGGTCATGACTCAATATTCTGGACAGGAGATGAAATGGGAGAATATTCGGTGAAGGGTTTATGTAGTTTGTTAGAAGAGAGATTGTTTAGTGAGGTAGATTGGGAGGTGCCAAGGCTGCTGCGGAAATTGTTGCCAGCAAAAGTCACAACTTTCATGTGGCAGCTAGAGAAGGATAGGGTGTCTTCGAAGGCAAATCTCTTGGCTAGAGGGATTTCTCTTTTGGATGAGGGGCTATGTGGTGTGTGTTGTTCAAATACTGAATCCTCATCGCATCTTTTTCTTCACTGCCCTGTGATATGGGATTTGTGGAGCAAAGCTTTAAGGAGGGAAGGTGTTTGTTGGGTGGTACCTCAATCTATGAAGGATGTACTACTGCAGTGGGCAGAGTTGAGAATTACAGCTGATGGTGTAATGTGGGATATGGTACCATATGCTCTGTGCTGGTCTATCTGGGTGGAACGGAATGGAATGATATTTAATAACAAAGGGTTTAGTGCTGAAAATGTGTGGGATATGCATACTACTAGAATTGCTTGGTGGGTGAAATCTTGGTGGTGGAAATGCCCTTATAGTGTTGCTCAGTTTGCCGCGGGTTTCCAGCACATATCGTTGCCAAAGAAAGAAAATGTGCGTGGAGATCAGCAATGGATACCACCGGAGGAACCATACTTAAAATTCAATGTCGATGGATCTTCCATAGGGAGCCCAGGAAAGAGCGGTGTGGGGGGTGTCTTGAGGAACTGCAGAGGGGAAGTCTTAGGATTTTTTGCTTTGGAGGTGGGGATAAAGTGGGCGTATGAAGCGGAGGTTCACGCAATTTACCACGCATTGACATTCTGCAAGCAATTCAAGTTTTCCTCAATAATCTTGGAAAGTGATTCCAAAGTAGCAGTGGGGTGGGTACAAAACAGAGAAAGGAGACCATGGAGACTGTTTCATTTGTTGGACAGAATTGATATCTTGATCCCTGAGGTGAATTGTGTGGAAATTAAACATGTCTTGCGTGAGGGAAATGAAGAGGCAGATTTTTTGGCCAAGAGTGGAAGGGATGGAGTGATGGTACTTTGGCAAGTATGTGATTCAGAGATCTCAGGCTTTTAATTTTTTAAGTCCTAGTGAAGGGGAATGTAGTTGCAGGGTATTGCTGGTAGTAGGCTTCTGTTCCAATATGGAGTGGCATACAGGAGATAGAATTTTGCTGCAATGTTCTGGTGCAAATTAAGTCTGGTAGTATGCAAAAATGTGAAATATGCATCACTTTGAAACTGATAGTAGGTGGCTCGTGGTCTCAAGTCTGGTAGCATGCAAAGTGTTTGGCCTCGGTTTAGTGAAATAATTGATAGTATCTTGGTGTGGTACTATGGAATGGTAGTTTCTATTTGGGATATGTTTTCTGGTACAGGGTTGTCTTAGGTTCAACATTTGGTTTTTAACTTTTTGAGGTGTTTACTGTCTTAGGTGTGTTGGGTTTGGCACTTTTAGCGCTTGGGTACTCTTTTTCCTACTCTAGGTTTTTATCCCAATTGGGTTTTTCCTAGAGAGTTTTTAATGAGGCTCATCGCTGATTGTGGTTTCGTTTTTTAGGTGAGTATTTGGAATTGTCTTATACATGAGAGGGTTGTTCTCATGAATCACTTATAATCAATAATATCCATTTATGTTGTCAAAAAAAAAAACTCTTATCCAATTATCAATAACCTTACCTTTTAAAATTTATTATTTTTAACTCTTTACTATTTGTATCTTTTTGTAAATCTTTTCGATTTTATCTTCTAAGTTATCAAAGACTCATAAGTTTACTTTAAAAGTTAATATTAATTAAAAATGATATCAATATTTTAAATCCACTTAACTATTGCATAAAATTGTTAAACAAGAGGAAGCTAAAAAAAACATAAAAATGATAATACATGCAAATAAAAATTTGAAACATAATAATTTAATTTTATAGAGCTACCCCATAACTTGAACTTAATTAATCAAGAGATTAATTTTTATGCACAGATAGTGTAAATAAGTTTTACACAATCATTCAATCACATCCCCTTATTTTATTAGCTTAAATTAATTTTAAATTTAATAACACTTGAAATAGGAAATGGAAGCCTGTGATTGAATTATTGTGTAATTTTTTTATACTATCGGTACATAGAAATTGTTCTCATTAATCAACCCGATTTTAGTTAGAGTACTTTGGTTCAAATTTGCTTAAAGAAGTTACAAAAACCAAATCAACCAATTTAATTTAATTATTTTGTGTTCTACTATACCTCAAATACATACCAACCCAACCCGTGAACCCTACCCTATTCCCTTTTCCCTTCCAAAAAATTGAACCATGCCTCTAGAGTTTTTAAACACACCCTCCCTTCCAACCAAACACCTGTAAAAGCTCCAGGACCAATGAACAACGCCTCCACATGCAATACATCATACATGCAGTCATGCAGAAACAGGACAAATATTCATCTTTTCAAACGAACTCTACCAGAATAAATAACTTTTTCCATTACAGATTTCAATTTCACTACATAAATATCAGACACCAGAACCTGGCCAGCATGTTACATATTCCACCCTTATCCATAACTCAATAATAAATTTTGATGGACATTGTTTACTCTTGTCTGATATAGGGAGAGGAGCTTATGTCTGTGCTGTAAAATGAATCCTCAGGTGGACCATAGTAATTCTCGTCCTTTTCCTCATCCCACTTGAGAACCTCTTTTATGTACTTAAATGCCTCATCAACAGTTACTCGGTCCCTCGCTCTTGCTTGTGCCACAAAAAGTTTCCTTCCCGTGAGGGATGCATAGAGGTCCTTGAATTTCATTGCGACGTAGAAGTAAGCCTGATGTGCCAGTGACTGGTTGTTTTGGTGTGCGAGCACGGGACAAAAATCGCTGAACCATTCACAAGCATTTAAGGACACCCTACTCATTTTTTCCTCAAACATGTCGTATTTGTTCAGGACCAGGACAAATGGGGTGTCTTTGAAGCAAGGGTGCCTCACCATGGTCTCGAAAAGCTCCTTGCTTTGTATCATCTTGTTTTGAAGAAGTGTGCCGCTGCCGCTGCTGTCTGGGGCAAGCCACAACTGGTCGAAGTCGCTGAGGGAAACGCAAAAGACCACTGCTCGGACATCTTCAAACATTTCAACCCACTTGCAACCCTCACTCATGCCCTTGGCGTTCACCCTTATGAGCTGGTACCTGAGACATCAAAGAGAAGTTATTAGTCATCTTCGTTTTTGTAAAAATGGCAGCTCCATCCACGAAAGTTCATACTATGCGCAGGTTCAGGGAATGGTAGAGAATGTTTCCAGGACATGAACCTGTGACATGAGACACATGGCAAAAACTTTTACCGTTGCGCCAAGACTCCCTTCATCTTCGTTTTTAAAAATAAACAAAATTTGCAATGTACTTCAAGATATCCCTCAAATACTCTCACAATTGATTATGTTCACCGCAGAAGCTGCTCACTCTAGCTTCTCCGCATAGTTGATTTTGGGACTAAAATCAATTCTCGAAGTAGATTTCCAAACACCTATATAACCACCTAAAAGTGATTTTTGGTCACAGAATTGATTCTAAAGCTCCCAAATGTGGAGCCAAACGCACTTAACTCCTATTGCCCCCCTCTAAAGAAAAAAAGAGAGATACAAAAGAGAAAGAGAGCAAAAGTTTAACTATGCAGGAAACTTTCCCTCAGAAAAAAGAGGCTTCTGAAATTCAGAAAGGAATAAAGATAGCTTACTTGGTCAGAGGTGGAAGCTGACCATCCAGGTTATCTGTGTAAGTCTCCGACCTTGGCAAACGGTCATCTAGGGAGTATTCCATGAAAGCCAAGCCATTTCCCTGTGTAACCCCTTCTGCATAAAGTATGTCCCTTTCAGAAGGTTCGTATTCATTGCTAGATATCTCAACAGCCTGGAAGAAACAAGAGCTCGTTACCAAGCTATACATGTCAATACCATTGATTTTCCTAAAGCTGAAAAGGCAACCCATGCTAGCAAAATAATAACCGTTTCTACTTCTCACAGCATTTGTAAATGTTAATAACCAGAAAAGTTACACAAGTGTTCTATCTTCTATTTTCATTTCAAACAAATCCTAACAAAATGAATAGCAGAGAAGATAGATATTGCACTGAGGCATACAAGTGATGAAACTAATTGGCAAAGCAGTAGAATATTAGGCTAATCAGACAAAGCATGCAAGGAATATTTAACTCAAGAAAGTAGCATCTAAGCTCTTAAATCAGAAGAACATACAAATTTTACGAAAAAATCAGCAGGAATAAAAACGGATTGTGAGGTTAAGATTCAGTAAACGTCAGATGCCTGCCAACTTTAACTGAACAGGAGGACACAGTTTCAAGGATGAAATGATAAGCAATTACCCGGCTTAAGAAGTACTCTGCAACATCTGGAAGAAAGTGAAGCTCATCTTTTCTTTTGAAGGTTTCTTGTATTGCTGGATCCTTCCACACTTCTTCAACTAACGGTGCATATTCACGTGTGGCTGCAGGGAAGAATGCATCTAAATCCCCAGTAGCTATAATGTCCAACAACCAGTCAGAGAAATGCTTTAGCCTTGGGTTGAGGGAATAGATGCATTCACTAGTATTACTTGCTTCACCATTGCTACCTGAATAAATATTGAAATCTGGTGATACACTGGAAGCATTCTGATCCATTACAGATCAAATAAAAGTTGCCCATAGGATTAGCATTCACACAGACCAAATCTATATTGATAAACAACACATTTGCAGTATATTAGCCATTTTTAAGATAAACTAGGAATGAATCTGATGTTTTAGTTTTCAATAGTGTTGTTATTTATAACAATCGAAAGTAAGTGTATGTGGTTGATGATAATTGAGGCATAAAGTTGAAGTAGTGTTCCATCATACATGGTCTCTCGTCAGCTAAACAGTGACACATGAAGTGGAAACTTGAAGAAAGGTTTTGACACATTCCCACCTAACTTTCTCCTCCATCACATTTCCACTCACTTTTCTCTTCCTATATGTCTCTTCTTTTCCTATCACAGCACCTATCATATCTCATATTTCTCTCTTCTATTCCACTCTCTCACTAGGTGTGGGTGGAATTGAGTGGTGAACAAAACTTTTTCCAAGAAGAAAATTACCATGACATGAAATATTACCTGGTTCTGTAGTTTGGCCAGGGGAACCTTG